>NC_092166.1:5126822-5154322 GCF_045791955.1 Oncorhynchus clarkii lewisi | reverse complement strand
GAGGCACCTCCCCACCTTGAGAGCAAAACATTTTAGCACCCTCCCTCCCCCTTTCTTGATAGTATAGAGAGAAAAAAGTATACGATTTAGAGCTAATTTCATGCAATTCTACATATTTTGCCGTAGGGTGGAGAGAAATGTTTGCCGTTTTTTAATATGATATCTGAATGAAAGTGACTAACAAAATCAATGGGGGGCTGGTCGGTAATTCCACCATGATTACTTCAAGTGTAGATAGCTGGAGTTTTGGCCTGCCTAGTGACATCACCAGGTGACAAATACATTATTAGACCAATAAGAAAGAGAGTTCCAAACCTCTCTGCCAATAACAGCTAGTTTTCAGTTGTACCCTCCCCACTCAGACCACTCCCAGACATTCCTAGCAAAAATTATTGTTTGAGAAATTGCTCTTTGCGAAGAAACTATTTTTGTGTCTTTTTGACCATTTAAATGTATATCTATTTATATATTTAATCACAGTAAGGTACTAAATTGTTACCCAGAAAGGATTTGATATTGTGATAAAAACAGCTGCAATGAACCTTTAAATATACATTTAGATTATTTAAAAAAATATATCTAAAAACACGTCTATATGTTGTAGATTACACCCTACTTTGTGGTGCGAGCCATCGGTTGAAACACAACGTGCTCTTGAATCCCCGGATGGGTGTCATTTCAATCATAGACATAGTTCCATAGAATGGACCTAAAACCTTCAGACCACTGCAATTTGAATTGAATTGAAATCTTATTACTACCACAAAGATGGCCGCCGGTCCAGCCCACCATCGAATGTCAACATAAATGGCCATGTCTACTGATTTACCTAGGGTATAGACATTAACGGGTACAGACATCACCTGATACTGTTAACCACACAGATACTGTTAACCATACAGATACTGTTAACCACACAGATACTGTTAACCATACAGATACTGTTAACCACACAGATACTGTTAACCAGACAGATACTGTTAACCAGACAGATACTGTGTGTTAACCAGACAGATACTGTGTGTTAACCATACAGATACTGTGTGTTAACCAGACAGATACTGCGTGTTAACCAGACAGATACTGTTAACCATACAGATACTGTTAACCAGACAGATACTGTTAACCAGACAGATACTGTTAACCAGACAGAGACTGTGTGTTAACCAGACAGATACTGTTAACCATACAGATAATGTTAACCAGACAGATACTGTTAACCAGACAGATATTGTTAACCAGACAGATACTGTTAACCAGACAGATACTGTGTGTTAACCAGACAGATACTGTTAACCAGACAGATACTGTTAACCATACAGATACTGTTAACCAGACAGATACTGTGTGTTAACAAGACAGATACTGTTAACCAGACAGATACTGTGTGTTAACCAGACAGATACTAGTAACCATACAGATAATGTTAACCAGACAGATATTGTTAACCAGACAGATACTGTTAACCAGACAGATACTGTTAACCATACAGATAATGTTAACCAGACAGATACTGTGTGTTAACCAGAAAGATACTGTTAACCTGACAGATACTGTTAACCATACAGATACTGTGTGCTAACCAGACAGATACTGTGTGTTAACCAGACATATACTGTTAACCAGACAGATACTGTTAACCATGCAGATACTGTGTTAACCATACAGATACTGTTAACCAGACAGATACTGTGTGTTAACCAGACAGATACTGTTAACCACACAGATACTGTTAACCAGACAGATACTGTTAACCAGACAGATACTGTTAACCAGACAGATACTGTTAACCAGACAGATACTGTGTGTTAACCAGACAGATACTGTTAACCACACAGATACTGTTAACCAGACAGATACTGTTAACCAGACAGATACTGTTAACCACACAGATACTGTTAACCAGACAGATACTGTTAACCAGACAGATACTGTGTGTTAACCAGACAGATACTGTTAACCACACAGATACTGTTAACCACACAGATACTGTTAACCACACAGATACTGTTAACCAGACAGATACTGTTAACCAGACAGATACTGTGTGTTAACCAGACAGATACTGTTAACCACACAGATACTGTTAACCAGACAGATACTGTTAACCAGACAGATACTGTTAACCAGACAGATACTGTGTGTTAACCAGACAGATACTGTTAACCAGACAGATACTGTTAACCAGACAGATACTGTTAACCAGACAGATACTGTGTGTTAACCAGACAGATACTGTTAACCAGACAGATACTGTGTGTTAACCAGACAGATACTGTTAACCAGACAGATACTGTTAACCAGACAGATACTGTGTGTTAACCCGACAGATACTGTTAACCAGACAGATACTGTGTGTTAACCAGACAGATACTGTTAACCAGACAGATACTGTTAACCAGACAGATACTGTGTGTTAACCAGACAGATACTGTTAACCAGACAGATACTGTGTGTTAACCAGACAGATACTGTTAACCAGACAGATACTGTTAACCAGACAGATACTGTGTGTTAACCAGACAGATACTGTTAACCACACAGATACTGTTAACTAGACAGAGACTGTGTGTTAGCCGATGGCCACATGACGGGACTCTTGCATTGGTTATTTGTTGTCTTGAAGAATATCCATCAGAGACCATTTTACTGAGTAATGAGCTCACTTGAACATTGTGTGTTTGTGTGTGTGTGTGTGTGTGTGTGTGTGTGTGTGTGTGTGTGTGTGTGTGTGTGTGTGTGTGTGTGTGTGTGTGTGTGTGTGTATGTGTGTGTGTGTAGACAGTCAAGCCTAAGGAAGGCTGGCAGGTGTACAGCTCGGCCCAGGATACAGAGGGGAGGTGTATCTGTACAGTGGTGGCTCCTGAACAGAACCTCTGCTCCAGAGACGCCAAGGAGGGACAACTCCGTCAGCTACTGGAGAAGGTTCTAGATACACACACACACACACACACACACACACACACACACACACACACACACACACACTCACACACACACACACACACACACACACACACACACACACACACACACACACACACACACACACACACACACACATTATGAACCAACGTCACTAGCATTACTCTCTATCTATGATATTAATCTATGAAATATGGGCCTTTAATGTATTCTGTCTGTATAGCAGGCCAGGGGGTTTCTCTATCTTCTTCACTGTGGTCCAGTGTGGTAAAGTTAACACTAATGTACAAACATGCCTTAGGGCAGTTTCAACCAGGCCATTTCAGGATCCCATCATTGGAATCAGAGGAGTGTGGATAATGTAGCTCAGAGTTCTAGTTTGATGTAGTGGTGATTTTGTTGTTTCTTTTTTGTAGAAGTCAAACACATTGGAGGAAGCATTGTAACTAACTGTTGGTTGAACTTGGTCCAGACCCATTCCACACCAACTGATGAGCTATAAAAATAAAAATAAATTAAATACACTTCAAATTAAACCCACCACTGTTGTCCTTATCCTTTAAAAATAAATCAACCTTAATTATTTTTTTTTATTGACAAAAGAAAACCAAAACAGCAGTCAAAACATTTGAATCTTGTTGGTGCAGAAAAACAATGTTGTGTCTTCTTCTTCTCTTTCGTTAAGGTGTAGAACAACTAATGGGATGCCTCTTCTTCTTCTCTTTCGTTAAGGTGTAGAACCACTCATGTGATGCCTCTTCTTCTCTTTCGATAAGGTGCAGAACAACTAATGGGATGCCTCTTCTTCTTCTCTTTCGTTAAGGTGTAGAACCACTCATGTGATGCCTCTTCTTCTCTTTCGTTAAGGTGCAGAACAACTAATGGGATGCCTCTTCTTCTTCTCTTTCATTAAGGTGTAGAACCACTCATGGGATGCCTCTTCTTCTCTTTCGCTAAGGTGCAGATCAACTAATGGGATGCCTCTTCTTCTTCTCTTTCGTTAAGGTGTAGAACCACTCATGTGATGCCTCTTCTTCTTCTCTTGTCCTGTAGGTCCAGAACATGTCCCAGTCAATCGAGGTGCTGAACCTGCGGACTCAGAGAGACTTCCAGTACATCATGAGGATGGAAGGCCAGTTCAAAGAGCTAAGGTCAAAGTTCAGACAGATAGAGACCAACAAGAAGACACAGGTCAACAGAAACTTCCAGGTAAGTCTGTTTGATAGGAAAATTAGAGGAACATTTGCAGGGACATACAATATCCTTTGACACAATGCTAATGCTAATGATTGATGTTCCGGGAAGCTAATGATTGATGTTCCGGGAAGCTAATGATTGATGTTCCGGGATGCTAATGATTGATGTTCCGGAATGCTAATGATTGATGTTCCGGAATGCTAATGATTGATGTTCCGGGAAGCTAATGATTGATGTTCCGGGAAGCTAATGATTGATGTTCCGGGAAGCTAATGATTGTTGTTCCGGGATGCTAATGATTGTTGTTCCGGGAAGCTAATGATTGATGTTCCGGGAAGCTAATGATTGATGTTCCAGGAAGCTAATGATTGATGTTCCGGAATGCTAATGATTGATGTTCCGGGAAGCTAATGATTGATGTTCCGGGAAGCTAATGATTGATGTTCCGGGAAGCTAATGATTGTTGTTCCGGGATGCTAATGATTGTTGTTCCGGGAAGCTAATGATTGATGTTCCAGGAAGCTAATGATTGATGTTCCGGGAAGCTAATGATTGATGTTCCGGGAAGCTAATGATTGATGTTCCGGGAAGCTAATGATTGATGTTCCGGAATGCTAATGATTGATGTTTTAGGAAGCTAATGATTGATGTTCCGGGAAGCTAATGATTGATGTTCCGGGAAGCTAATGATTGATGTTCCGGGAAGCTAATGATTGATGTTCCAGTATGATAATGATTGATGTTCTGGGAAGCTAATGATTGATGTTCCGGGAAGCTAATGATTGATGTTCCGGGAAGCTAATGATTGATGTTCCAGTATGATAATGATTGATGTTCCGGAATGCTAATGATGAATGTTCCAGGATTCTAAAGATTGATGTTCCAGGAAGCTAATGATTGATGTTCCGGGAAGCTAATGATTGATGTTCCGGGAAGCTAATGATTGTTGTTCCGGGAAGCTAATGATTGATGTTCCGGGAAGCTAATGATTGATGTTCCGGGAAGCTAATGATTGTTGTTCCGGGAAACTAATGATTGATGTTTCGGGATGCTAATGATTGTTGTTCCGGGATGATAATGATTGATGTTCCTGAATGATAATGACTGATGTACCTGGATGATAATGACTGATGTACCTGGATGATAATGACTGATGTACCTGGATGATAATGATTGTTGTTCCTTGATGATAATGACTGATGTACCTGGATGATAATGACTGATGTACCTGGATGATAATGACAGATGTACCTGGATGATAATGACTGATGTACCTGGATGATAATGACTGATGTACCTGGATGATAATGACTGATGTACCTGGATGATAATGACTGATGTTCCTGGATGATAATGACTGATGTACCTGGATGATAATGACTGATGTACCTGGATGATAATGACTGATGTTCCAGTATGATAATGACTGATGTTCCATGCAACATTTTGTCCGCTGGGCTTGTGTTTGTCCTTCCACAGGAGTTGAACTGAATTGAATTGAACCCTATGTTTCCCTCCATATAGGAGTTGAAGGGTAAGATGGATGCCCTACAGCCTCTGATCCCTGTGTTGGAACAGTACAAGACAGATGCCCAGCTCATCTCCCAGTTTAAACAGGAGATCAGGAACCTCTCCATGGTGCTCACAGCCATCCAGGAGGAGATAGGAACCTATGACTATGAGGAACTACAACAGAGGGTCCTGAATCTGGAGAGCAGGCTACGCAACTGCATGAGCAAACTCAGTGAGTCACAAGCAAACACACGGACAGACACACCAGTGGTGTTCAGGATTAGTGACGTTCAGGATTCTTTTTTTGAGCATGGTTTCTATTATAGCATATTGGATGACTGTCATTCATATTCTATTTACCAAGCTCAATGTTACAGCGATCGGTTTAGGCTACTACAGTGGCTTGCTGTCACGTTCTGACCTTAGTTCTTTTGTTATGTCTTTGTTTAGTATGGTCAGGGCGTGAGTTGGGTGGGTTGTCTATGTTCCTTTTTCTATGTTTTGGGATTTCTGTGTTTGGCCTGGTATGGTTCTCAATCGGAGGCAGCTGTCAATAGTTTTCCCTGATTGAGAACCATACTTAGGTAGCCTGGTTTCACTTTTGAGTTGTGGGTGATTATTTTCCGTGTTTGTTACCACACAGGACCGTTTCGTTTGTTTCGTTTGTTTCACTTTGTTATTTTGTATTTTGTAGTGTTCAGTTTTTTCACATTAAAATGGACACATACCACGCTGCAAATTGGTCCGATATCTCTTACTCCTCGTTAGAAGAAGAGGACGAGCATTACACTTGCAAAAGTATTCACCCCCCTTGGCATTTTTCCTATTTTGTTGCCTTACAACCTGGAATTAAAATTGATTTTGGGGGGGGGATCATTTGATTTACACAACATGCCTACAACTTTGAAGATGCAAAATATTTAGTATTGTGAAACAAACAAGAAATAGGACACAAAAAACCAGAAAACTTGAGCGTGCATAACTATGTGAATTCAAATAGACTTCATTACAAAAAATAAGCAAAGCCGAGCAATACCAAGAAGAGGAAGAACTAAATCTCCATTCTTAGTGCTCTGCTTTTATACAGTTTTACCCTTACATAACATCGTCACTCCACTTTATGAATCTTGTTGTCTTGCTTAGTTTCCATTCTCTTATTGGCTCCGACATTGGGGCATAGATTCTATTGGACACTCCTACTGCAGGTCTAATGGTGCCTAATAACTGATTAGCTGATGTTCCGATCCAAAGGTCTTCACAACTTCAGGCCGATGTTGTCTATGTATGATTAACCCATGTGCGTGTCCAGTAGCAAGATCAGATAAGGCCCAGACTAGTCACATCTTGTGTTGGTCTACCTTGCCTCATCCACATGGATTCTGCTCAGATATGGCCCAGACCAGTCACATCTTGTGTTGGTCTACCTTGCCTCATCCACACAGATTCTGCTCAGATATGGCCCAGGCCAGTCACATCTTGTGTTGGTCTACCTTGCCTCATCCACACGGATTACATTCTGTTTTTTTTTACATGTTTACATGGTGGTGGCAGCATCATGCTGTGGGGATGTTTTTCCATCAGCAGGGACTGGGAGACCTGTCAGAATTGAAGGAAAAGAGGGAAACCTGTTCCAGTCTTCTAGAGATTTCAGATTGGTACGGAGGTTCACCTTCCAGCAGGACAATGACCTTAAGCACACTGCTAAAGCAACACTCGAGTGGTTTAAGGGGAAACATTTAAATGTCTTGGAATGGCCCAGACCTCAATCCAATTGAGAATCTGTGGTATGACTTAAAGATCGCTGTACACCAGCGGAACCCATCCAACTTGAAGGAGCTGGAGCAGTGATGCCTTGAAGAATGGGCAAAAATCCCATTGGCTGGATGTGCCAATCTTATAGAGACATATCCCAAGAGATTTGCAGATGTAATTGCTGCAAAATGTGGCTCTACAAAGTATTGACTTTGGAGAAGTGAATAGTTATGCATGGTCAAGTTTTCTGTTTTTTTTATGTTGTTTCTTGTTTGTAAATATTTTTCAACTTCAAAGTGGTAGGCATGTTGTGTAAATCAAATGATACACCCCCCCCCCCCCCCAAAATCTATTTTAATTACAGGTTGTAAGGCAACAAAATAGGAAAAATGCCAAGTGGATGAATACTTTTGCAAGCCACTGTACATGTGGAGGTCTGAAAACTGATCAACTTTGATGTTGGAGTGAACTGCGACGGTCTCTTTAAAGGTATCTCGCTTTTTGATCCGAATCTAAGCAGTTTCTTACCTGGTACTGGAAATGTATTAAGGGAAACACACGATGTTACATTTTTGATGTACTTTAGTGTATCAGATAGGCTCGTTAGTGAGATGGAGCGGTGTGACCTAGAGTACATCCCAAATGACACCCTACTCCCTATATAGTGCACTAGTTTTGACCAGAGCCCTATGGCACCCTATTCCCTATATAGTGCACTAGTTTTGACCAGAGCCCTATGGCACCCTATTCCCTATATAGTGCACTAGTTTTGACCAGAGCCCTATGGCACCCTATTCCCTATATAGTGCACTAGTTTTGACCAGAGCACTATGGGAATAAGGAATAGCCTTTCATTTAGGCTGTACTCTAGGTCACAGATGAACTAGATAACAGGTGGAGTGTTCCAGTGGTCAGAGGCATGAAATTAGCTGTTAAGAACTAACACAGTCAGGGGAAATCTAATCTGAGTGGTGTGTGTGTGTGTGTGTGTGTGTGTGTGTGTGTGTGCGTGCGTGTGTGTGTGTGTGCGTGTGTGCGTGTGTGCGTGTGTGTGTGTGTGTGTGTGTGTGTGTGTGTGTGTGCGTGTGTGCGTGTGTGTGTGTGCGTGTGTGTGAACAGCATGTGGTAAACTGATGAAGATCACTGGACCTGTGACAGTGAAGACCTCTGGTACACGGTTTGGAGCTTGGATGACTGATCCACAGGCCTCCCCTAGAAACAACCGGGTGAGTGGAGGGAGGACAGACCGACAGGCAGAGACAGATAGTTTCTCAGACCAGGGGGTTTGATCTAAACACAGACACAAGTATGATACCTCAGTTTCAAGGGTGTTTATTTAAACCAAAAAATAAAATAAATCCGGTTTCCTCCAGGAGACCTCTTCCGGGTTACCACCTTCTGGCCCCCGGGGAATGCTGTCTCCTCTGGGGTAGAACACCGAGCCCCTTGGTTCTAGCAGACCGTGAGGACGTATATCCGGTAGCAACCTCTCACCTCTTCCAACCTCTCCCTTGTGCTGACCTCCTGGCAGCTTTATGGGCCCCTAGATTATTCTCGAGCCTCAATCAGCCTCGACGACACTCCCCCTGGTGGCTAAAGTGCCAAAATTCAGTATTTTGACCCTCCGTCAACCCTGTGTCACTTCTAGGAATATTTAACCCACTTAATCCCAAAATGTATCGCAAGTTTGCACCATCATTGTAAAACCCTAGTTATTTTGTTTCTTTGACAAAGTCATTTCTAAAGATAATAGTGATTAATTCCCTCATTTTATGGTCATCACTTTGGCGTGAACTGAATTCTCCTCTTCATATGGTAAAACTATTTCTTTACAGAATATTTTTTTCTAAAGAAACATCTAATAGTCAAATAATCGATTTAAAGCAGGTGTGCTGGTTTCACTCTTTTTGTCCCTTGTCCGGTGTTTTGTGGTGGAAAAACAGAGTGGAACGAGCACTACACGTCAACCCTGTTACTAATAGATAGACAGACTAGAAATGTCAATTATATACATTTTTTTTTACGTGAAGCTGGCATTCAATTGTCACTCCCTGTTGCATACAACACGCTTCCATTCCTCCTGTCACAAGGGTATTTATTGTCATTTAACCTCTTGAGATGGGAAAACATGTTTTATGAAGTTTAACGTACGTTTTATGACAGACTGTTGAAATTCGGTATAAAATAGTTACAGGACACTTCAAAAGGATTGGTGGAACGACCCATGTGCTATGTTGTGACTAATGTACGTACAGAGTAGACCGTTAAATTGCTAATGTTCTCTTGTACTTGTGTTCTAACCCAGGTCTGGTACATGGATAGCTACACCAACAACAAGATCGTCAAAGAGTACAAGTCCATAGCAGACTTTGTTTCCGGGGCCGAGTCTCGAACCTACAACCTGCCGTTCAAGTGGGCCGGGACCGACCACGTGGTGTACAACGGCTCTCTGTACTACAACAAGGTCCAGAGTAACATCGTGGTGTGTTACCGCTTCGAGACGGGGCGCGTGGTAACCCAGAGAGCCCTGGAGAACGCCGGCTTCCACAACGTCTACCCTTACACCTGGGGAGGCTTCTCCGACATAGACCTCATGGCCGACGAGCTGGGTCTGTGGGCCGTCTACGCCACCAATCAGAACGCAGGAAACATCGTCATCAGCCAGCTCAACCCCGACACGCTACAGGTCCTCGGAACCTGGAACACGGAATATTCCAAACGGAACGCGGGGGAGTCCTTTATGATCTGCGGAACACTCTACATCACCAACTCTCACCTGACTGGTGCTAAGGTCTACTACGCGTACTCCACCAAGACCTCCAGCTATGAGTACACAGACATCCCCTTCCATAACCAGTTCTTCCACATGTCCATGTTGGACTACAACGCCAGGGACCGGGCGCTGTACGGCTGGAATAATGGACACCAGGTTCTGTTCAACGTCACGTTGTTCCATATCATCAAGACAGAGGACGATTCCTGAGGAGGAAGAACCTCTGGAACACTGATTAACATTCCTGGTGTTCCGGTGTTCCGTCAGTCATTGTGGGAGTTCTGTTGTTGGCTCTCTAAATGGTATTTTTTGCTCTCTTCTTTTGACAATCCATCTTCGGATCTATTGGCTTCCCTTTCAAATTTCGAATGCAAGAATTACTAAAGATGTTGGCCTCCGAACTCTGAACTGTCTCCCAATGTCATGACAGAGTCATGATATTCTCTGGTAGTCCTACCTAGCATCCCCAATTTGAAATCATCTGGCCCTTTAACGATGACATCATGCCCTGACAGTCTTCCTCATTTTCCTCTCTTTTGACACAAGCCTTTATTTTCACTTTATCCCTTTCCTTTCAGCTACTGGACTCTATGAGAGATTGTCTGGTCTTGGTAACATGCCTCTGATTGGCTGGGCTTAGGTAACATGCCTCTGATTGGCTGGGCTTGGTAGCATGCCTCTGATTGACTGGGCTTAGGTAACATGCCTCTGATTGGCTGGGCTGGTAACATGCCTCTGAATGGCTGGGCTTGGGTAACATGCCTCTGATTGGCTGGGCTTGGGTAACATGCCTCTGATTGGCTGGGCTTAGGTAACATGCCTCTGATTGGCTGGGCTTGGGTAACATGCCTCTGATTGGCTGGGCTTGGGTAACATGCCTCTGATTGGCTGGGCTTGGGTAACATGCCTCTGATTGGCTGGGCTTGGGTAACATGCCTCTGATTGTCTGGGCTTGGGTAACATGCCTCTGATTGGCTGGGCTTGGTAACATGCCTCTGATTGGCTGGGCTTGGGTAGCATGCCTCTGATTGGCTGGGCTTGGGTAACATGCCTCTGATTGGCTGGGCTTGGTAACATGCCTCTGATTGGCTGGGCTTGGGTAACATGCCTCTGATTGGCTGGGCTTGGGTAACATCCCTCTGATTGGCTGGGCTTGGGTAACATGCCTCTGATTGGCTAGGCTGGGTAACATGCCTCTGATTGGGTGGGCTTCGGTAACATGCGTCTGATTGGCTGGGCTTGGGTAATATGCCTCTGATTGGCATGCCTCTGATTGGGTGGGCTTGGGTAACATGCCTCTGATTGGGTAACTTAGCTTATGTATCCATTGCAACAGTATCAATATGAGTATGCCTTATTCAGTGCAGTCTGTTCTGTAAGTCCATAGGATAACAGGTGTTCTGTCCTGCATGAATGTCTATGTTAGCATGTCTAGCTCTCCGTGGCTTGCATCCCAAATGCAAATGCATCCCAAATGGCACCCTAGGTCCCAAAGGGCTCTGGTCAAAAGTAGCACACTATATAGGGAGTAGGATTTCATTTTGGATGCAACCTATGGCTGTCCTGATAGCATCGAAACTCTGTCTGTGGATTCTCTCGGCAACCATCTCTCTTTCCCACTGTAACACAATTAATGACTATTGTCTGATTATACTGTATATGGATGGGTGAGCAGGAAAATACACATTTATACATAATTAGTGTTACATTATGGAAATAAAATGATTATTGTTTTTGATGAAGTATTGATTTGCTCCGAACATTAGTTTGTGTTGGAACTACAGCGATGTAGTATCTTTATTTTGTAACTTGATGAGGAATCGATTGTATGTGATAACACATTACGCTAACAGTGATCTCTACGGGCCCTATTCAGACCTAAGATAAGTTGACTTTTAATACGGACTTAAGTCAAACATTTGACCTTAAAGACGGAATGCGCCGAACGGGGAAACAGCGCCACTGGCCGTCTGCTAAAAAAAATGTACAGTACATATTGTGTTGTTCTATCGCGCGTACAATGGTGTCAGAGGAATGGTGTCAGACGATGGTGTCAGAGAAATGGTGTCAGGGAAATGGTGTCAGAGAAATGGTGTCAGAGAAATGGTGTCAGAGGAATGGTGTCAGAGGAATGGTGTCAGAGAAATGGTGTCAGATGAATGGTGTCAGAGGAATGGTGTCAGATGAATGGTGTCAGAGGAATGGTGTCAGAGCAATGGTGTCAGAGAAATGGTGTCAGAAAAATTATGCCAGAGCAATGATGTCAGAAAAATTATGTCAGAGCAATGATGTCAGAGGAATGATGTCAGAGCAATGATGTCAGATAAATTATGGCAGAGAAATTATGTCAGAGGGTAAAAAAAACAGTGTTGGTTGCGGTAACGTCTTTGTTGTTGTAATATCTACAACGGACGTGGCAGTTTCACCATTAAGGAGTCCAGCTTTAATTCCATGTTTCAATGACTTAAGTCCAAGTCTCCAGTGTGAATCGGGCCACAAGAACATAATATATATTAGCATTTGTTAGTGATCTCTATTAGAACAAACTGAAGCGATTCTAATCAGAATTGCAGGAGAATAGCAGAGTAAATGAGCTCCTATGGTGATTACCACTCTATCAGGTCTGACCTGAGTGTTGTTGCCATGATGTGTGTGTGTGTGTGTGTGTGTGTGTGTGTGTGTGTGTGTGTGTGTGTGTGTGTGTGCAGATGACCATGCACCAAAGCACCCTGACCTCCCCACCAGAATCCCTCCCCACCAGAACCCCTCCCCACCAGAAGCCCTACCCACACACCCACCAGCAGCTCCAGGGTGAAGTTTTCCCTAGACCAGTGGTTCCCAACATTTTTTTTAACCGTACCACACCATAATATATACAATTCTGCGGCACAACTAAAACGTCCTTATTAATTTATTAAATGGTAATGACCTCCATCTCATCTGATGATTTTGACTGCAAATCATCTATTTTCTCTGATAACCGTTTTTATATATTAAGTAGAGTTTATGAAAAAAAATCATGATGGTTAATTTATCCCACGAATCTGCACCAGATGTTTTTTTTTTATAGCTCTGGTAAAATACACTGTATTGTTGGCTGGATAGTAAAGACACGACACACATCTCTGAAGTATATCCTGAACCAGGATACCACATCTCTGAAGTATATCCTGAACCAGGATACCACATCTCTGAAGTCTCTACTGAACCAGAATACCACATCTCTGAAGTATATCCTGAACCAGGATACCACATCTCTGAAGTATATCCTGAACCAGGATACCACATCTCTGAAGTCTCTACTGAACCAGGATACCACATCTCTGAAGTCTCTACTGAACCAGAATACCACATCTCTGAAGTATATCCTGAACCAGAATACCACATCTCTGAAGTATATCCTGAACCAGGATACCACATCTCTGAAGTATATCCTGAACCAGAATACCACATCTCTGAAGTATATCCTGAACCAGAATACCACATCTCTGAAGTCTCTACTGAACCAGGATACCACATCTCTGAAGTATATCCTGAACCAGGATACCACATCTCTGAAGTATATCCTGAACCAGGATACCACATCTCTGAAGTATATCCTGAACCAGGATACCACATCTCTGAAGTATATCCTGAACCAGAATACCACATCTCTGAAGTATATCCTGAACCAGGATACCACATCTCTGAAGTATATCCTGAACCAGAATACCACATCTCTGAAGTATATCCTGAACCAGAATACCACATCTCTGAAGTCTCTACTGAACCAGGATACCACATCTCTGAAGTATATCCTGAACCAGAATACCACATCTCTGAAGTATATCCTGAACCAGAATACCACATCTCTGAAGTCTCTACTGAACCAGGATACCACATCACTGAAGTATATCCTGAACCAGAATACCACATCTCTGAAGTATATCCTGAACCAGGATACCACATCTCTGAAGTATATCCTGAACCAGGATACCACATCTCTGAAGTATATCCTGAACCAGGATACCACATCTCTGAAGTCTCTACTGAACCAGAATACCACATCTCTGAAGTCTCTACTGAACCAGGATACCACATCTCTGAAGTATATACTGAACCAGAATACCACATCTCTGAAGTATATCCTGAACCAGAATACCACATGTCTGAAGTATATCCTGAACCAGAATACCACATCTCTGAAGTCTCTACTGAACCAGGATACCACATCTCTGAAGTCTCTACTGAACCAGGATACCACATCTCTGAAGTATATACTGAACCAGAATACCACATCTCTGAAGTATATCCTGAACCAGGATACCACATCTCTGAAGTATATCCTGAACCAGAATACCACATCTCTGAAGTATATCCTGAACCAGGATACCACATCTCTGAAGTATATCCTGAACCAGAATACCACATCTCTGAAGTCTCTACTGAACCAGGATACCACATCTCTGAAGTATATCCTGAACCACGATACCACATCTCTGAAGTATATCCTGAACCAGAATACCACATGTCTGAAGTCTCTACTGAACCAGGATACCACATCTCTGAAGTATATCCTGAACCAGGATACCACATGTCTGAAGTATATCCTGAACCAGAATACCACATCTCTGAAGTATATCCTGAACCAGAATACCACATGTCTGAAGTCTCTACTGAACCAGGATACCACATCACTGAAGTATATCCTGAACCAGGATACCACATCACTGAAGTATATCCTGAACCAGAATACCACATCTCTGAAGTATATCCTGAACCAGAATACCACATCTCTGAAGTCTCTACTGAACCAGGATACCTGAAGTATACATGTCTGAAGTATATCCTGAACCAGGATACCACATGTCTGAAGTATATCCTGAACCAGGATACCACATGTCTGAAGTATATCCTGAACCAGAATACCACATCTCTGAAGTATATCATACTGAATCCCTGTGTCGGAGACCAGGGTTTGCTTCCCAGTCCAGGCTGACCATTTGTGATCTGTCTCCCCCTCTATATTCTACTGTCTGAATATAAAAATGAAAGATCTTTATCTTCTCTGCTATTCAACAACAGGCCTTCCCTACAGTGGTATGGTTCAGAACACCAAGTGTCTCGTGATTAATGACGGAACAGCTGCTTCATAGCCATCTCACCCTGTACGTACAGCACTTTACATTGAACCGATCAATAGATGTGATTGATGTCTTACTAATGAGATGGCATACTGTCCTCAGAGAATATTATCTGTATCCCAAATGGCATCATATTCCCTCAATAGTGCACTACGTTTGACCAGAGCTGGTCCAAAGTAGTGCACTATACTGTATAGTGAATAGGGTGAATTTTTGTGTTGAAGACCTGGTCAGCAAACAGCTGATCTGTTGCTCTGGTCGGACGTCAATCTATCAATCAAATATATTTCTAAAGCCCTTTTTACATCAGCTGATGTCACAAAGTGCTTGTACAGAAACCCAGCATAAAACTCCCAAACAGCAAGCAATGCAGGTGTAGAAGCACGGTGGCTAGGAACAACTCTGTAGAAAGGCAGGAACCTAGGAAGAAACCTAGAGAGGAACCAGGCTCTGAGGGGTGGCCAGTCCTCTTCTGACTGTGCCAGGTGGAGATTAGAACAGAACATGGCCAAGATGTTCAAATGTGCATAGATGACCAACAGGAGATTAGAACAGAACATGGCCAAGATGTTCAAATGTTCATAGATGACCAACAGGAGATTAGAACAGTACATGGCCAAGATCTTCAAATGTTCATAGATGACAAACAGGAGATTTGAACAGAACATGGCCAAGATGTTCAAATGTTCATAGATGACCAACAGGAGATTATAACAGTACATGGCCAAGATCTTCAAATGTTCATAGATGACAAACAGGAGATTAGAACAGAACATGGCCAAGATGTTCAAATGTTCATAGATGACAAACAGGAGATTAGAACAGAACATGGCCAAGATCTTCAAATGTTCATAGATGACAAACAGGAGATTAGAACAGAACATGGTCAAGATCTTCAAATGTTCATAGATGACAAACAGGAGATTAGAACAGAACATGGCCAAGATCTTCAAATGTTCATAGATGACCAACAGGAGATTATAACAGTACATGGCCAAGATGTTCAAATGTTCATAGATGACAAACAGGAGATTAGAACAGAACATGGCCAAGATCTTCAAAAGTTCATAGATGACCAGCAGGGACAAATAATAATAATCACAGTTGTCGAGGGTGCAGCAAGTCAGCACCTCAGGAGTAAATGTCAGTTGGTTTTTCGTAGCCAAGCATTCAGAGTTAGAGACAGCAGGTGCGGTAGAGAGAGACAGTTGAAAACAGCAGGTCCGGGACAAGGTAGCACATCCGGAGAACAGGTCAGGGTTCCATAGCCACAGTCAGAACAGTTGAAACTGGAGCAGCAGCATGCCCAGGTGGACTGGGGACAGCAAGGAGTCATCATGCCAGGTAGTCCTGAGGAATGGTCCTAGGGTTCAGGTCACCATAATTTGCTAATAAATTAATAAAAAATCCTACAATGTGATTTTCTGGATTTGTTTTCTCATTTTGTCTGTCATAGTTGAAGTGTACCTATGATGAAAATTACAGGCCTCTCTCATCTTTTTAAGTGGGAGAACTTGTACAATTGGTGGCTGACTAAATACTTTTCTGCCCCACTGTAAACTATTGCAGCATAAATTCTGTAGGCTAAGAATAGGTATTGAGGTATTGAGACACTGTGGCCCCATCCGACGATACCCCCGGACAGGGGCCAACCAGGCAGGATACCACCCCACCCAAAGCACAGCCCCCACACCACTAGAGGGATATCTTGAAACTTACTACCCTGAGACAAGGCTGAGTATAGTCCACGGCACGAACCCGAGGGGGGCGCCAACCCGGACAGGAAGATCAGTGACTCAACCCACTCAAGTGACGCACCCCTCCTAGGGACGGCATGGAAGAGCACCAGTAACCCAGTGACTCAGCCCCTGTAATAGGGTTGGAGGCAGAGAATGCCAGTTGAGAGAGGAGAACTGGCCAGGCAGCGACAGCAAGGGTGGTTTGTCGCTCCCGTGCCTTTCCGTTCACCTTCACACACCTGGGCCAGACTACACTCAATCATAGGACCTACTGAAGAGATGAGTCTTAAATAACTTCTGATGGACACCTGCTTTAAATGTGCCTCAGTCAGTTTTAAGATGGCTGTGACTATATATACATCTCTTTCAGAGCATGGGTCCATTTGTCTTGATGGGTAGACAGTCAGAACCTCTTGCAGACAGAGCATGGGTCCATTTGATTGGATGGGTAGACAGTCAGAACCTCTTGCAGACAGAGCATGGGTCCATTTGATTGGATGGGTAGACAGTCAGAACCTCTTGCAGACAGAGCATGGGTCCATTTGATTGGATGGTTAGACAGTCAGAACCTCTTGCAGACAAAGCATGGGTCCATTTGTCTTGATGGGTAGACAGTCAGAACCTCTTGCAGACAGAGCATGTCCATTTGTCTTGATGGGTAGACAGTCAGAACCTCTTGCAGACAAAACATGGGTCCATTTGTCTTGATGGGTAGACAGTCAGAACCTCTTGCAGACAGAACATGGGTCCATTTGTTTGGATGGGTAGACAGTCAGAACCTCTTGCAGACAAAGCATGGGTCCATTTGTTTGGATGGGTAGACAACATCTCTTGCAGACAAAGCATGGGTCCATTTGATTGGATGGGTAGACAACATATCTTGAATACAAAACATGGGTCCATTTGATTGGATGGGTAGACAGTCAGAACCTCTTGCAGACAAAGCATGGGTCCATTTGTTTGGATGGGTAGACAACATCTCTTGCAGACAAAGCATGGGTCCATTTGATTGGATGGGAAGACAGTCAGAACCTCTTGCAGACAAAACATGGGTCCATTTGTTTGGATGGGTAGACAGTCAGAACCTCTTGCAGACAAAGCATGGGTCAATTTGTTTGGATGGGTAGACAGTCAGAACCTCTTGCAGACAGAGCATGGGTCCATTTGAATGGATGGGTAGACAACATCTCTTGCAGACAAAGCTTGGGGCCATTTGTTTGGATGGGTAGACAGTCAGAACCTCTTGCAGACAAAGCATGGGTCCATTTGATTGGATGGGTAGACAACATCTCTTGCAGACAAAGCTTGGGGCCATTTGTTTGGATGGGTAGACAGTCAGAACCTCTTGCAGGGCATTGAGGAGTGTACACTCTAAACAAGTGTGGTTCAACAAAGGGTTATTCTATGATCCTCAAAGTTCTTTGAATAACCTTAGGTTTTTGGCCCTGAACATGGCACCCAAAAGGTTATTCTAAGAACCCCATAGAAGGTGGGGTTCATCGAGGTGCCTCCTTAGTTGGTTGGTGGGGGTTCTTGCAGGAACCTCCTTAGTTGGTGGGGGGATCTTGCAGGAACCTCCTTAGTTGGTGGGGGGGATCTTGCAGGAACCTACTTAGTTGGTGGGGGAGAACTTGCAGGAACCTACTTAGTTGGTGGGGGAGAACTTGCAGGAACCTCCTTAGTTGGTGGGGGGGATCTTGCAGGAACCTAACTGCCCAACTGAAACATTGTTATTTGAAAGGACAGCAGGTGCCGGTACTTAACTGAAAAATGTAAAGAACTCCATATTTTAACCTCTTGATCCTACTTGAGACGCAGACGTCTCAACTAGGCACCTGGAAATGCAAATGCGCTACGCTAAATGCTAAATGTACTCGTTAAAACTCAAACGTTCATTAAAATACACATGCAGGGTATTGAATTAAAGCTACACTCGTTGTGAATCTAGCCAACAAGTCAGATTTTTAAAATGCTTTTCGGCAAAAGCATGAGAAGCTATTATCTGATAGCATGCAACACCCCAATATACCTGAAGGGGACGTAAACAAAATAATTAGCGTAGCCGGCGCTACACAAAAACGCAGAAATAAAATATAAAACATTCATTACCTTTGATGATATTCTTTGTTGGCACTCCTATATGTTCCATAAACATCACAAATTGGTCTTTTTCCCGATTAAATCCGTCCATGTATGCCCAAAATATCCATTTGTATAGCCTGTCTGGTTCAGGAAAAAAGCTCTCTTCCAACACGCAACGTAATTTTTAAAAACTATATAAGTTGCCTATATTCTTTGACAAAACACTTCAACCTACTTTTGTAACCCAACTTTAGGTATTTGTAAACGTTAATAAGCGATCAAATTGATCACTGGGCGATCTGTATTCAATAGCAGCTACTCAAGAAAACAATGTCCATTTTTCAATCTTCCAAAATCGATTGTTGTAGGCTGGATGGAATGACGGATCTATTGGTCATGTCTCAAAGGATTTTTGTCAATGAAAATGACGTTTTTGGCGAAATCGTGTGGAAGCTGTAGGAATTGCATCCGTGTCCATATTTAATTTGGTGTCCTTTAAACAATACATGAAAGTGGCGCATGGATACTTTTTTCAGCTTTCAGTGACCAGTTTTTCTTGCGCTTTTCGATGAAACACACGCTCTGTTATAGTCACAGCCGTGATTTAACCAGTTTTAGAAACTTCAGAGTGTTTTCTATCCACACATACGAATCATATGCATATACTATATTCCTGGCATGAGTAGCAGGACGCTGAAATGTTGCGCGATTTTTAACAGAATGTTCGAAAAAGGAGGGGGGAGACTGAAGAGGTTTTAAGGTAAGGTTTGTTTCTTAAATGATGTAAATATACATCGTTTTATGATGATACCATCTACCTTTTCATATTTGTACAAATATTTCTAAAACAGAAAATGGACACAATTCAATGGATATCAGTCAAAAAAGAGGTAAGAATATGTAGGCTGTAAAAATATGTTGAAGGCAAGATGCATTGTGGGCAAATGACTGAACTGCTCACTTTTGTGTCAGTAGGTATACAGATGAGGAGACATACAAAAGGAATGTCAATTGGTATTGGTGTGTTATGCAGATCACATGTACCATCCTCCTCCCTGACCTCTTCAATCAATATCCCATAGGCCTCTACATTATGGACAGGGTTTGTGTATGAAAATCACCAACAAAATGACTACTAGCTAGTAGCTAGTGAGCTGGCTAGCTTCTGTTGGGGGATTCTGGTTACGAGGTAAATAAATAATACTTTAGAAAAAACAGGTTGCAGGAGAATATTTTGAAGATGATGTTTAGAAAAATTTGACAAAAAGGTATGCGAAGAAAAATATATATATAAAAAAAGATTGTAACACAGTAGTCTACAATGTGTTTATTGTAGCACAGTAGTCTACAATGTGTTTATTGTAGCACAGTAGTCTACAATGTGTTTATTGTAACACAGTAGTCTGCAATGTGTTTATTGTAGCACAGTATTCTACAATGTGTTTATTGTAGCACAGTAGTCTACAATGTGTTTATTGTAGCACAGTATTCTACAATGTGTTTATTGTAGCACAGTATTCTACAATGTGTTTCTTGTAGCACAGTATTCTACAATGTGTTTATTGTAGCACAGTAGTCTACAATGTGTTTATTGTAGCACAGTAGTCTACAATGTGTTTATTGTAGCACAGTATTCTACAATGTGTTTATTGTAACACAGTAGTCTACAATGTGTTTATTGTAGCACAGTATTCTACAATGTGTTTATTGTAGCACAGTATTCTACAATGTGTTTCTTGTAGCACAGTAGTCTACAATGTGTTTATTGTAGCACAGTATTCTACAATGTGTTTCTTGTAGCACAGTAGTCTACAATGTGTTTATTGTAGCACAGTAGTCTACAATGTGTTTATTGTAGCACAGTATTCTACAATGTGTTTCTTGTGGCACAGTAGTCTACAATGTGTTTCACTGTGTTTGTGATCCACAGAAGTGGATCTGCTCCAGATTCCGCTCCAGTCCGTGGATTCTCTACGCTGCCAGGTGCTACCTCCTCCAGCGTACCAAGAAGACCTGGACAGAGGCACAGACGGAATGTCGGAAGGACGGAGACGACCTGGCCAGCATCCACAACATTGAGCAGCACAGCTTTGTGATGTCACAGCTGGGATATGGTCAGTGAAACACTGATACGCTAGAGCAGTGAGTGAAAAGGCTAACTCTAACCCTCCCCTTTTCCCTTCCCTCCTCACTCCTTTCCTCTGTTCACTCTCCTCCACTCTGCCCCCTAACCCCAACACCCCTTAACCCCATCACTCTGCCCACTAACTCCAACACTCCCTAACCCTGGCCTAACCCCAACACTCCCTAACCCCAACACCCCCTAACCCTAACACCCCCTAACCCTGGCCCTAACCCCAACACCCCCTAACCCTGGCCCTAACCACAACACCCACCTAACCCTGGCCCTAACCCCAACACCCCCTAACCCTAACCCCAACACCCCCTAACCCTGGACCTAACCCTAACACCCCACCTAACCCTGGCCCTATTATGTCTATCTCTGATAAGCTACCCAGGAAAGGGCTGAACATAGCCCATAATAATATATGTAGCCTTAGAAATCAATAACTTGCTAACATCAGATAACATAGATTGTTCATTTGATGATACATCAGTAGCAAGACAAGGATATACCATCTATAGAAGAGACAGACATGCTTATGGGGGGGAAGTTGCTGTATCAGAGCCATATCCCAGTAATGGTTAGAGAAGATCTTATTTCAAGTGTTGTTGAAGTGTTGTGGTTGCAGGTTCACGTGGCACAAGCATTTTATTTTGGGGTGTTGCTATAGGCCACCAAGTGCTAAAAGTCAGTATCTAAATTGAATGTGTGAAATGCTTGATAGTGTATGTGATGTAAACAGAGGTCTACTTTCTTGGGGACCTGAATATTGACTAGTTTTCATCTAGCTATCCGCTCAAGAGGAAGCTTCTTACTGCCCTGGAGTGTGAAGGTGAACGGAAAGGCATTGGAGTAACGAACCGCCTTTTCTGTCTCTGCCTGGCCGGTTCCCCTCTCTCCACTGGGATTCTCTGCCTCTAACCCTGTTACAGGGGCTGAGTCACTGGCTTACTGGTGCTCTTCCATGCCGTCCCTGGGAGGGTTGAGTCACTGACGTGATCTTCCTGTCTGGGTTGGGACCCCCCCTTGGGTTGTGCCACGGCAGAGATCTTTGTGGGCTATACTCGGCCTTGTCTCAGGATGGTAAGTTGGTGGTTGAAGATATCCCTCTTGTGGTGTGGGGGCTGTGCTTTGGCAAAGTGGGTGGGGTGGTATCCTGCCTGTTTGGCCCTGTCCGGGGGTATTGTCGGACGGGGCCACAGTGTCTCCTGACCCCTCCTGTCTCAGCCTCCAGTATTTATGCTGCAGTAGTTTATGTGTCGGGGGACTAGGGTCAGTCTTTTATATCTGGAGTATTTCTCCTGTCTTATACGATGTCCTGTGTGAATTTAAGTATGCCCTATTTAATTCTCTTTCTTTCTCTTTCTCGGAGGACCTGAGCCCTAGGACCGTGCCTCAGGATTGCCTGGCCGTGCTACTGCTCAGCTGTTCTGCCTGCGGCTGTGGAACCCTGACCTGTTCACCGGACGTGCTACCTGTCCCAGACCTGCTGTTTTCAACTCTATAGAGACAGCAGGAGCGGTAGAGATACTCTAAATAGTCGGCTATGAAAAGCCAACTGACATTTACTCCTGAGGTGCTGACTTGCTGCACCCTCGACAACTACTGTGATTATTATTATTTGACCATGCTGGTCATTTATGAACATTTGAACATCTTGGCCATGTTCTGTTATAATCTCAACCCGGCACAGCCAGAAGAGGACTGGCCACCCCTCATAGCCTGTTTCCTCTCTAGGTTTCTTCCTAGGTTTTGGCCTTTCTAGGGAGTTTTTCCTAGCCACCGTGCTTCTACACCTGCATTGCTTGCTGTCTGGGGTTTTAGGCTGGGTTTCTGTACAGCACTTTGAGATATCAGCTAATGTAAGAAGGGCTTTATAAATACATTGATTTGACTGTAACCAGTGCCTGTAATCTGGTTCAGGTTATTAATCAACCTACCAGGGTGTTTACAAACATTACAGGAACAAGATAATTATATGAATCGATCACATTTTTCCTAATACTGTAGAACTTTGTTCTAAAGATGTATCCGTACCCATTGGATGCAGTGATCATAATATAGTGGCTATATACAGGAAAGACAAAGTTCCAACAGCTGGGCCTAAAATAGTATATAAGAGATCATACAAAATATTTTGCTGTGACTCTTATGTGGACGATGTAAAAAATATTTGCTGGTCTGATGTGATTAATGAGGAGCATCCAAACGCTGCACTTGATGAATTTATGAAATTGTTTCTTCAAATTATTGATAAACATGCACCTGTTAAGAAACTGACTGTTAGAACTGTTAAGGCTCCATGGATTGATGAGGAATTTCAAAACTGTATGGTTGAAAGAGATGGGGCCAAAAGAGTGGCTAATAAGTCTGGCTGGACATCTGACTGTTACTAATTACTGCAAACTGAGAAATGATGTGACTAAACTCAACACAAAGAAGAAGAAACTGTATTATGAAGCCAACATCAATGACATAAGGAATGATGGGTATTTTAAATGAAATTCTGGGCAGAAAGACACATTCAACTCCATCTTTAATCAAATCAAATGGCTTATTCATCACAAAACCATTTGATGTTGCCAATTATTTGAATGATTATTTCATTGGCAAAGTGGGCAAACTGAGGCAAGAAATGCCCACGACAAACAGTGAGCAATTATACTCATGTATAAAACAAAAAAAATCATGAAAGAAAAGCACGTTTGAATTTTGTAAAGTTAGTGTGGGAGAGGTGGAAAAATGATTGTTAACGATCAGTAATGACAAACCTCATGACATTGACAATTTAGATGGAAAGCTACTGAGGATGGTAGCTGACTCTATAGCCAGTCCTATCTGTCAAATCTTTAATCTGAGCCTAGAGGAAAGTCTTTGTCCTCAGACCTGGAGGGAAGCCAAAGTAATTTTGGAGTGGTAACGCAGCCTTTACTGGTTCTAACAGCAAACCTATCAGCTTGCTGCCAGCTCTTAGCAAACTGTTGGAAAAAATGGTGTTTGACCAAATACAATGCTATTTCTCTGTAAACAAATTAACAACATACTTTCAGCATTCTTATAGAGAGGCCCTCAACACGGATACAAATGACTGATGATTGGTTGAAAGAAATTGATAATAAGAAGATTGTGGGAGATGTACTGTTAGATTTCAATGCAGCCTTTGATATTATTGACCATAACCTGTTGTTGAAAAAACTTAAATGCTATGGCTTTTCAACCTCAGCTCTGAATCCACAATATGGCAATCTATCTAATAGAACTCAAAGGGTTTCCTTTAATGGAAGCGTCACTAATGTCAAACATGTAAAGTGTGGTGTACCGCAAGGCAGCACTCTAGGCCCTCTAGTCTTTTCTATTTTTACCAATGACCTGCCACTGGCAATAAACAAAGCATGTGTATCCATGTATGCTGATGATTCAACCATATACGCATCAGCAACCACAGCTAATGAAGTCACTGAAACCCTTAACAAAGAGTTGGAGACAGTTTTGGCATGGGTGGCCAATAAACTGAACATCTCTAAAAGTAAGAGCATTGTATTTGGTACAACATATTCCCTAAACTCTAGACCTCTGCTGAATCTGGTAATGAATGGTGTGGCTGTTGAACAAGTTGAGGAGACTAAATTACTTGGCGTTACCTGAGATTGTAAACTGTCATGGTCAAAAGGTCAATTCAATGGTTGCAAATATGGGGAGAGGTCTAGCCGTGATAAAGAGATGGTCGGCTTTTTTGACACAACACTCCAAAAAGCAATTTCTGCTCTGTATAATCTTGATTATGGTCCAGTTGTGTGGTCCAGTGCTGCAAGGAAAGACCTAGTTAAGGAGTGGGAGAAGGGGTTTGATCGTTTGATCTCAGGTAATGGAAATGCGGCATATTTTAAGGAACACTTTTAAAGACATATGTTCCCTGTAAGCTAAACTAGAAAATACAATGTTAGAACCATCTTATATATTCACCCTAACTTAAATGAGGAGCTGTCTGAGGCAGAACTCAAGCTGCAAAAAAAATGGAAACAGCATTTGGCATTGATGAACTGCCTAATGAAGTTTTAAAATTCCCTAAATGAATTGATATATATAATTTGCTCCAAATGTGTTTTGAGTACAGTATACTGACATCCACTTTGGTATAAATCTATAGGGAATCCCATTCTCATATCTTCAAAGAAAAAATGACCAGAGAGTGTCACTGAACGAAAGAGGCATAAGTTTATTAAGTACAGCCTATAAAGTACGGTCATCTCAGTGCAAGAGGCATCACTACAGACCCTGGTTCGATTCCAGGCTGTATCACAACCGGCCCAGTGTCGTTTGGGTTTGGCTGGGGTAGGCCCTTCATTGTAAATAAGAATTTGTTTTTAACTGACTTGCCTAGTTAAATAAAGGTTAAATAAAGGTGAAATAATCATCCTCAACAGCAAATTACCTTTTTATGGAGGATCAAAACATTCTGCTGGAAGAACTAAATGTTTTTTCGTAAATCCAGAACCTGTATAGATCATACCATTTGCACAGACTGTATATAGATTTTTCTATTGTGTTATTGACTTTTGTTTATTCCATGTGTAACTGTGTTGTTGTTTGTGTCGCACTGCTTTGCTTTATCTTGGCCAGCTTGCAGTTGTAAACGAGAACTTGTTCTCAACTGGCCTACCTGGTTAAATACAAAATTAAAAAATAGAAAAATATATCTTCTGGGTCGACACAACAGTCAGAAATTGATTATAGGAAGAGAAGTCTACTTTTGCACGTTTCATTGATTTCGAGAAAGCTTTTGATGCTTAAGATATGAGGAAATGCTACATATCCTTTTTATATGCCGATGATATTATTTAGAAACTGAACAAGACCTGCAGAACTGGTGCATAAGATGGAGACTCACGATCAACCAGACAAAAACACAGATTTTAGAAAACCAGGTACAAAGAGAAGTGGTTTCCTGTTTTTGTGAAGACCATTCTTGAGTTTACTAGCAATTATAAATATTTGGGTCTTTTTTAATCTATGAACATATGACCTTTCTATAGAGAACCTCTGCCCTGGCCCGACTCAGCAAGTAGAGCTCTTGGGGGGAGTTATGGGAAACTAATCCACTCCAGAATATTGGTTATGCTACGTATTCCAAACTCAGCAAGTAGAGCTCTTGGGGGGAGTTATGGGAAACTAATCCACTCCAGAATATTGGTTATGCTACGTATTCCAAACTGTATCAGGCATGGAGTGTTCTGTTCTGGACTATTCAACAGGAGTGAGAGAGTGCAAAGAGGTATCTCAAAAACAAACAAAAATCTGGATTTATTTATCTGTATATGATATGTATAAATATGCGATACTGCTCTAGGGATATAATTATTGTTTGCTATTAGGTATAGATGTTATTTCAGCCTCCGTGCTATGCATACTGCAGAGAACACTAGAAGAAGAACTATCACTGAATTACAGATAGTTTGTTTTTGTGTAAATTAATCCCATATGGGATGTTTTGCCAATTGGCGAGATGGACACAAAAATAAATATAATTCATACAGTATGAGACGCAAGGCTCCTCAGGTGGATGGACAGCTGGCCCCTGAGCTTGGCCCAAAACGAGCCAAACAGAGACAGGCCCTGTGTCTACCTGGATGTGGGAGGCACCTGGAAGACAGCCCTTTGTAACCACACCTTCCCCAGTGTGTGTAAGCAATCCCTCGGTGAGACAGTCACTGAACCAAGTGTGTTAGTATTCACCAGGTGAGACGGGTACCTACCCCAGTGTCTTAGTAGTCACCAGGTGAGACAGTCTCCTACCCCAGTGTCTTAGTAGTCACCAGGTGAGACAGTCTCCTACCCCAGTGTCTTAGTAGTCACCAGGTGAGACAGTCTCCTACCCCAGTGTGTGTAAGCAATCCCCAGGTGAGACAGTCTCCTACCCCAGTGTCCTAGTAGTCACCAGGTGAGACAGTCTCCTACCCCAGTGTGTTAGTAGTCCCCAGGTGAGACGGGTACCTACCCCAGTGTCTTAGTAGTCACCAGGTGAGACAGTCACTGACCCCAGTGTCTTAGTAGTCACCAGGTGAGACAGTCTCCTACCCCAGTGTGTGTAAGCAATCCCCAGGTGAGACAGTCTCCTACCCCAGTGTCCTAGTAGTCACCAGGTGAGACAGGTACCTACCCCAGTGTGTTCGTAGTCCCCAGGTGAGACAGTCTCCTACCCCAGTGTGTGTAAGCAATCACCAGGTGAGACAGTCACTGACCCCAGTGTCTTATTAGTCACCAGGTGAGACAGT
>NC_092166.1:5056389-5126722 GCF_045791955.1 Oncorhynchus clarkii lewisi | reverse complement strand
CCAAGTGTGCAAGGCTAGAGGATAAAGACAAGTGTGCAAGGCTAGAGGATAACGCCAAGTGTGCAAGGCTAGAGGATAAAGCCAAGTGTGCAAGGCTAGAGGATAACGCCAAGTGTGCAAGGCTAGAGGATAACGCCAAGTGTGCAAGGCTAGAGGATAACGCCAAGTGTGCAAGGCTAGAGGATAAAGCCAAGTGTGCAAGGCTAGAGGATAAAGCCAAGTGTGCAAGGCTAGAGGATAAAGCCAAGTGTGCAAGGCTAGAGGATAAAGCCAAGTGTGCAAGGCTAGAGGATAAAGCCAAGTGTGCAAGGCTAGAGGATAAAGCCAAGTGTGCAAGGCTAGAGGATAAAGCCAAGTGTGCAAGGCTAGAGGATAAAGCCAAGTGTGCAAGGCTAGAGGATAACGCCAAGTGTGCAAGGCTAGAGGATAAAGCCAAGTGTGCAAGGCTAGAGGATAAAGACAAGTGTGCAAGGCTAGAGGATAAAGCCAAGTGTGCAAGGCTAGAGGATAAAGCCAAGTGTGCAAGGCTAGAGGATAAAGCCAAGTGTGCAAGGCTAGAGGATAAAGCCAAGTGTGCAAGGCTAGAGGATAAAGCCAAGTGTGCAAGGCTAGAGGATAAAGCCAAGTGTCCAAGGCTAGAGGATAAAGCCAAGTGTGCAAGGCTAGAGGATAAAGCCAAGTGTGCAAGGCTAGAGGATAAAGCCAAGTGTCCAAGTTAATATTAAACATTTCAATTAATTAATTGTTAATTGCAATTAAAGTTGCATATTTATGTAGACCACTGCCTAACAATGCTCAGTGTGGTTTAAGTGAAACGTTCATGTGGACATAGTACGAATGCTGAATAGGCTCAATGTTAACTATTACAATCAAGACTTGTTCGTTTGACTGTTAGCAGAAAGTATTGAGTGTTGTTGTCTACACCTTAAATCCCCCACCCTTGGACAAGAGGTTACTAAAAAGCCAACAGTGTTGAAAAAGGTCAAAGGTAAAAAAAAGTAATACTCACACATTGCCAAATGTGAATGCCAAAGTGTCAATGGACGCGTATATCTCGCCAAATATAGCAGTTTGGTTTTCCTGGTTGACCTCCTTGACGTTAATGCCTGTTGGAAAGTGATTAAAACCACATGAGAACTTCAACCAGAGACCAAGTCACATTCTTCAGCCAGTCAGCAAACAGGCAACAGAAAACAGTCAGAGCGTTAGCCTGGTCATAAAGATAAATAATGGACACACACACACACACACACACACACACACACAAAGATGGCTGTCATGTTAGATCAACACACGATTATTGCTTCATTCATTGGTCTGATTGAATTCAATTAACAGTCATTTCATTCGTTCATTATTTAATTCAATCATTCATTCATTGGGTCCTACAGTAAATGAAACATTTAAGAAATAAGCTACATGTATTAACTTCCTAGTTTCTGTAGATGCAGATAGTGAGGCAAATGTGTATTTGGTTGTATTATTATTTTGGTTTTCATGGACTTGAGAAAAGTTGTTGACCCTCCACAATCACTGTGACAACACCATTCAGTCATGACCTTCTCAGAACCATTAACTCACAAAATATAACCAGGGCATCGAGCTGTTCAAACATCCATGTATACCTCCAGAAAACATGCCACCAGAGGTCTCTTCGCGGTCCCCAAGTCCAGAACAGACTATGGGAAACACACAGTACTACACAGAGCCAAGACTACATGGAACTCTATTCCACAGTACTACATAGAGCCATGACTACATGGAACTCTATTCCACAGTACTACATAGAGCCATGACTACATGGAACTCTATTCCACAGTACTACATCGAGCCATGACTACATGGAACTCTATTCCACAGTACTACATAGAGCCATGACTACATGGAACTCTATTCCACAGTACTACATAGAGCCATGACTACATGGAACTCTATTCCACAGTACTACATAGAGCCATGACTACATGGAACTACATTCCACAGTACTACATAGAGCCATGACTACATGGAACTCTATTCCACAGTACTACATAGAGCCATGACTACATGGAACTCTATTCCACAGTACTACATAGAGCCATGACTACATGGAACTCTATTCCACAGTACTACATAGAGCCATGACTACATGGAACTCTACTCCACAGTACTACATAGAGCCATGACTACATGGAACTACATTCCACATCAGGTAAAGCAGTCAAATTAGATAAATAAAATACACCTTATGGAACAACGAGGACTGTGAAGAGACACACACACAGTAATATTGTTGTATGGTGGAATTATACATGTTGTATTGTAGATATGTTGTGGTGTAATGATGTTATATGATGTACTGTTTTATCTTTTGTTTTATATGTAATGTAAATGCCTTAATGTGTTTGGACCCCAGGAAGAGTAGCTGCTGCCTTGGCAGGAACTAATGGGGATCCATAATAAACCCCAGGAAGAGTAGCTGCTGCCTTGGCAGGAACTAATGGGGATCCATAATAAACCCCAGGAAGAGTAGTTGCTTCCTTGGCAGGAACTAATGGGGATCCCTAATAATCCCAGGAAGAGTAGCTGCTGCCTTGGCAGTAACTAATGGGGCTCCATAATAATCCCAGGAAGAGTAGCTGCTTCCTTGGCAGGAACAAAAGGGGGCTCCATAATAATCCCAGGAACAGTAGCTGCTGTCTTGGCAGGAACTAATGGGGATCCATAATAAACCCCAGGAAGAGTAGCTGCTGCCTTGGCAGGAACTAAAGGGGGATCCATAATAAACCCCAGGAAGAGTAGTTGCTGCCTTGGCAGGAACTAAAGGGGGATCCATAATAAACCCCAGGAAGAATAGTTGCTTCCTTGGCAGGAACTAATGGGGATCCATAATAAACCCCAGGAAGAGTAGCTGCTGCCTTGGCAGGAACTAATGGGGCTCCATAATAATCACAGGAAGAGTAGCTGCTGCCTTGACAGGAACTAATGGGGATCCCTAATAAACCACAGGAAGAGTAGCTGCTGCCTTGGCAGGAACAAACGGGGTCTCCATAATAAACCCCAGGAAGAGTAGCTGCTGCCTTGGCAGGAACTAATGGGGGATCCATAATAATCCCAGGAAGAGTAGCTACTGCCTTGGCAGGAACTAATGGGGGATCCATAATAAACCCCAGGAAGAATAGTTGCTTCCTTGGCAGGAACTAAATGGGGGATCCATAATAATCCCAGGAAGAGTAGCTACTGCCTTGGCAGGAACTAATGGGGGATCCATAATAAACCCCAGGAAGAGTAGCTGCTGCCTTGGCAGGAACTAATGGGGATCCATAATAAACCCAGAGGAAGAGTAGCTGCTGCCATGGCAGGAACTAAAGGGGATCCATAATAAACCCCGGGAAGAGTAGCTGCTGCCTTGGCAGGAACTAATGGGGATCCATAATAAACCCCAGGAAGAGTAGCTGCTTCCTTGACAGGAACTAATGGGGATCCATAATAAACCCCAGGAAGAGTAGCTGCTGCCTTGGCAGGAACTAATGGGGATCCATAATAAACCCCAGGAAGAGTAGTTGCTGCCTTGGCAGGAACTAAAGGGGGATCCATAATAAACCCCAGGAAGAGTAGCTGCTGCCTTGGCAGGAACTAATGGGGCTCCATAATAATCACAGGAAGAGTAGCTGCTGCCTTGGCAGGAACTAATGGGGCTCCATAATAATCACAGGAAGAGTAGCTGCTGCCTTGACAGGAACTAATGGGGATCCCTAATAAACCACAGGAAGAGTAGCTGCTGCCTTGGCAGGAACAAACGGGGTCTCCATAATAAACCCCAGGAAGAGTAGCTGCTGCCTTGGCAGGAACTAATGGGGGATCCATAATAATCCCAGGAAGAGTAGCTGCTGCCTTGACAGGAACTAATGGGGATCCCTAATAAACCACAGGAAGAGTAGCTGCTGCCTTGGCAGGAACAAACGGGGTCTCCATAATAAACCCCAGGAAGAGTAGCTGCTGCCTTGGCAGGAACTAATGGGGGATCCATAATAATCCCAGGAAGAGTAGCTACTGCCTTGGCAGGAACTAATGGGGGATCCATAATAAACCCCAGGAAGAATAGTTGCTTCCTTGGCAGGAACTAAATGGGGGATCCATAATAATCCCAGGAAGAGTAGCTACTGCCTTGGCAGGAACTAATGGGGGATCCATAATAAACCCCAGGAAGAGTAGCTGCTGCCTTGGCAGGAACTAATGGGGATCCATAATAAACCCAGAGGAAGAGTAGCTGCTGCCATGGCAGGAACTAAAGGGGATCCATAATAAACCCCGGGAAGAGTAGCTGCTGCCTTGGCAGGAACTAATGGGGATCCATAATAAACCCCAGGAAGAGTAGCTGCTTCCTTGACAGGAACTAATGGGGATCCATAATAAACCCCCAGGAAGAGTAGCTGCTGCCTTGGCAGGAACTAATGGGGATCCATAATAAACCCCAGGAAGAGTAGCTGCTGCCTTGGCAGGAACTAATGAGGATCCATAATAAACCCCAGGAAGAGTAGCTGCTGCCTTGGCAGGAACTAATGGGGATCCATAATAAACCCCAGGAAGAGTAGCTGCTGCCTTGACAGGAACTAATGGGGATCCATAATAAACCCCAGGAAGAGTAGCTGCTGCCTTGGCAGGAACTAATGGGGACCCATAATAAACCCCATGAAGAGTAGCTGCTGCCTTGGTAGGAACTAATGGGGATCCATAATAAACCCTAGGAAGAGTAGCTGCTGCCTTGGCAGGAACTAATGGGGATCCATAATAAACCCCAGGAAGAGTAGCTGCTGCCTTGACAGGAACTAAAGGGGATCCATAATAAACCCCAGGAAAAGTAGCTGCTGCCTTGACAGGAACTAATGGGGATCCATAATAAATACAAAACAGCAACCTGGGCAAAATTGTCACAAATATACTTTATACTGTAGATGGATACTAACAGGGACACAGTCAGGGTTGTCCCTTTGGACCAGAACAGTCAGGCCTGTCCCTATGGACCAGAACAGTCAGGGCTGTCCCTATGGACCAGAACAGTCAGGGCTGTCCCTATGGACCAGAACAGTCAGGGCTGTCCCTATGGACCAGAACAGTCAGGGCTGTCCCTATGGACGAAAACAGTCAGGGCTGTCCCTATGGACCAGAACAGTCAGGGTTGTCCCTATGGACCAGAACAGTCAGGGTTGTCCCTATGGACCAGAACAGTCAGGGTTGTCCCCATGGACCCAGAACAGTCAGGGCTGTCCCTATGGACCAGAACAGTCAGGGTTGTCCCCATGGACCCAGAACAGTCAGGGCTGTCCCTATGGACCAGAACAGTCAGGGTTGTCCCTATGGACCAGAACAGTCAGGGTTGTCCCCATGGACCCAGAACAGTCAGGGCTGTCCCTATGGACCAGAACAGTCAGGGTTGTCTCCATGGACCCAGAACAGTCAGGGCTGTCCCTATGGACCAGAACAGTCAGGGTTGTCCATATGGACCAGAACAGTCAGGGTGGTCCATTTGCAGCGTTTCTTTGTGTCCAAAAAATTTATTGTAAATCGTGTTGAAGCGCACTAGAAGAGAATGGTGCTAATAAAGCATCAGATTATTATCAGGTCATTTTCATACACGTTAATATATACGTTTCCAATTCATATGTACTAACAGGTCACAGACTCACTGAGCCGGTCAAGACTACAGCCATATATCCTTTCCTGTGAGCAGTCTGAAAATACACTGTCCAAATGCTTTGAAGGAATATTGAGGCCACAGAGACTCGACGACTCTTCCAGAAGATGGCGGCGCACACATTAGCTTTCTCACACAGGAAACAGTTCAGATCAGAGAGAGACAGAAGCCAGGCAGAGGAAGCCCAATAAAACATGCAGAGAGAGAGAGAGAGAGAGAGAGAGAGAGAGAAGAGGAATCAGACATCACATAGTAGCTTCCTGTCTCTCCGCCACAGGAAACGACTCAGGCAGCTTGAAATCTTAGACAACACTAGAGAAAAGCTTTAAAAAACAACCACTGCAACAACAAAACCAAAAAAACGTACCCACTCCGTCTCTCTGTCTAGTCAACGGTCTGTCCGGTCAATCGGAGAGCACACTCCTGGCTCTATTGTCTATGCTCTCCTCTGCCCTCCCAGTACAGAAGAGGAGTCTTGTCTTTCTTGACACTTACACTTTTTCCTTATGCAGCAGAGCCGACAAAAACCAAAAGACACAAAAACTGAAACAAAAAGTCAAATTTCTGGTCCCCTTCAAGACGGGGGTTGGAGAAGACGGGATCTCCACAGCCCACGTTCCAGGCCAGCACCTCAGGTGGCTGAGGGGGTGATAGGAGGTGTAGAGCGTGCCTCCCTGCCGTGCGCCTCCCTGCTGTGAACGCTAGACAGCTGCTGTGCTGTACTGGCCCCAGTAGAGGCAAGAGTGCGGAGTGTCTTCCTCAGGACATCCTGCAGTCCTACAACAATGATACCACCGCTGGCTGCCACCAATCACAACCCGCCAAATATGGGAACTGCATCATTCACGCCCAGGCCAGGACGCATTGTGGCTTTCCTTTCTTAAGAGCATGACAACACTCTCTGTGATCACAATGAGCCTGTTGCAGAGTTTCTCTTAGTGTGGTAGTTCTTCTGTCATTTGGTCTGTGATCACAATGAGCCTGTTGCAGAGTTTCTCTTAGTGTGGTAGTTCTGCTGTCATTCTGTCTGTGATCACAATGACAGACTGTATTTTTCTTGACAGAGGATGACAATTCATGGGCTCATCGGTGTATGATAAAGGGTATCCATTAAACGGCAAGTGTATTTCTTTATCGAGTGAAGAAAGGATTGAGAGAGAGACAGCAGAGAGAGCGAGACAGAGAGAGAGAGAGAGAGCGAGCAGAGAGAGAGAGAGAGAGAGACAGCAGAGAGAGCGAGCAGAGAGAGACAGCAGAGAGAGCGAGAGAGAGAGACAGCAGAGAGAGCGAGAGAGAGACAGCAGAGAGAGCGAGAGAGAGACAGCAGAGAGAGCGAGAGAGAGAGAGCAGAGAGAGCGAGAGAGAGAGACAGCAGAGAGAGAGAGAGAGAGACAGCAGAGAGAGCGAGAGCGAGAGAGAGACAGCAGAGAGAGCGAGAGAGAGAGACAGCAGAGAGAGCGCGAGAGAGAGAGACAGCAGAGAGAGCGAGAGAGAGAGAGACAGCAGAGAGAGCGAGAGAGAGAGACGCGAGAGAGAGCAGAGACAACTGTTTTAGAACACAATTAAACTGTGAAACTTTAAAAACTCTATAAACTCAGAACCCATAAAGCACAGTACAACAGCAAGCAGCTGACACTAATTGAAGAGTCTATAAACACAAACAACTTCTGGCAAAATTGGAAAAAACCTAGGAAAATCTAAACAAGAGGAATTAGAGAAACAAAAATGATGACGCTCTACAACATAAAATTGATGCAAAGACAAAACAATGCTAAAATCAGGAGAAATTTAATGGATTCGAAAACGCTATAAAATGACAATCAAAATCCATTGGACTCCAATTACTGACCAGGAGCTCTGTAAGAAACTACAGGCCCTCAAATAAAAAAAATAAAAAAATCATGCAGACCTGATGGCATTCTAAATGAGCTGCTCAAACTCACTAGTGCAAAAATAATTGATATTGGCTATATTAAAACTGTTTAATTTGATCCTGAGTGTAGGTTATTTCCCTGACATCTGGAATCAAGGACTCATAACTCCCATCTTTAAGAACAGAGACAAATTTGACCCTAACAATTACAGAGACATTTGTGTGAACAGTAAGCTGGGGAAGGTATTATGTAGTATTATAAATGTAAGAGTTCTAAACTTCCTTAATAAGCACAATGTCTTGAGTAAAAGACAAATTGGATTTATATCAAAAGAATGCATGACTGATCATATGTATCCCTCACACACCCTGATAGATAAACATGTCCACCAGCATTTGATTCTAATTGGCATACAGGACTGTTCTACAAAGTTACTGAAAGTGGTATAGGGGGTAAAACATGACATAATTAAATCAATGTACACTGGCAATACGTGCAGCATCAAAATTGGCAAGAAAATAACATAATTATTTAATCAGGGGCGGGGCCTTTGCCACGGTTGCAATCTGAGCCCTGCACTCTTCAATATTTACATCAAAGAATTGGCCACAATTCTAGAAAAATCCTCAGACCCTGGTGTTAGTCTCCACAATTCAGAGGTACTCTTCGCAGACGTCCTGTGCCTGCGGTCACCCACAGCACATGGCCTACAGCAGAGCCTGGACCTGCTAGAACAGTACTGCCAGACCTGGACCCTGGCAGTAAACCCCCAAAATACTGAAATAATGATTTTCCAGAGAAGATCCAGATCTCAGGGAATTAGACTCAAGTTCTCAAGTTCAAGTTCTCAATTGGTACAAAATATATAGGGTACTGCACACACTACAATTACTTAGGTTTAAAAACAATCTCAACTGGACACCTTAATGAGGCAGTGAATGAACTGAGGGAGAAAGCACGCAGGGCATTCTACATCATAAAAAGTTTATATAATTCTAATTGAAAATACCTTACGAAATGAATGTGTCATTGAACCAATAGCACTTCATGGCAGCAAGGTGTGGGGTCCACTTGCAAAACAATATTTCACCAAATGGGACAAACACCCCATTGAAACCCTGCATGCAGAGTTCTGTGAGATTCTCCTACATGTCCAGAGGAAAACTACAAACAATGCATGCAGGGCAGAATTAGGCCAATATCCACTAATAATAAAAAGAGGAATTAAGTTTTGGAAACAAGGCTACCTGCGGTCCTTACACTCTAACCACTAGGCGACCTGCCGTCCCTACACTCTAACCACTAGGCCTCTACCTGCCAAACCACTACCTGCTGCCCCATATAGTGCCAGGTCAGGATCTTCTCTGGTTTTAATTGGTCGATAAGAGCTGAGTGTCACGTGATGCTTAGGACATGTGTGTGTGTGTGTGTGTTTGTGTGTGTGTCCCGTAACTTCTGGCAAACACCCAAAGCCCCCAGGTGTCACAACTGCAAGACACACACAATCAAAGGATGTTTGGTTAACAGGAGACATGAATGACGCAGGACATACAAAGCTTCACCAGAGACTTATCAACAACCCTTTGACTCTTCATCTCCTACGTTCCACTAATTCATCCCTCTCTCTCCTTGCTGGTGTCCAAGCAGAACTCACCGCCTAGTGGCCAGCATTAGGAACTGTATGACATTTTTTATTTAATTTTTATCGAAAGCTGTTTTTATAATAAGGTGATGGAACAATAAAGTTGATTCAATTTCAAATACCCCTCTTGCTACATTCGATATTTCCACTAGAGTGAATGAACTGAAGAACCTGACAGGATCAATGGTTTCCATGGTGATGACGCTTCTTGGTCTCCTTCTGAATTATAAGCACATTTTAAAAAGCGCCTCTCACATCGTAAACATGAAGGAGATGAAACATTCTTAAAAGCGCCAAAATGCTGTTCGGGACGCATCAATAGATAAGCTGGTGTCTGCTAGACAAAAAAAATAAATTAAATAATTTGATGCTTATTTTAACAATGAAAGGGCAAGGAAATCGGTCAAATTAAAATAAATTTGGACCTAATCTGTGATTTCACATGACTGGGAATCCAGATATGCATCAGTTGGTCACAAAAGTAGGGGCGTGGATCAGAAAACCAGTCAGTCTCTGGTGTGAATAACATTTGCCTCATGCACCGCGACACATCTCCTTTGCACACAGTTGATCAAGCTGTTGATTGTGGCCTGTGGAATGTTGCTGGATACTGGCGGGAACTGGAACACGTCGATCCAGAACATTCCAAACATGCTCAACGGGTGACAGCTGAGTATGCAGGTCTTGGGAAAATGTTCAGCTTCCAGGAATCTAATGGCACGACAATGGGCCTCAGGATCGCTTCACGGTATCTCTGTTCATTCAAATTTCTAAATCGAGAAAATGCAATTGTTTTCGTTGTCCGTAGCATATCCCAGATCATCTGCCCGGTACAGTTGAAAGAAAAAAGAAACTGGGATTCATCCGTGAAGAGAACATTTCTCTAGCGTGCCAAAAGGCCATCAAAAAGGTGACCATTTGCCCACTGAAGTCGGTTACGACAACGAACAGCAGTCAGATCAAGACCCTGGTGAAGACAAACGAGCGCGAAGGTGAGCTTCCCTGAGATGGTTTCTGACAGTGAGCTGGATGTGGAGGTCCTGGGTTGGCGTGGTTACACGTCAGTGGCGGTCGCTGCCGTTTAAGACGAGGGAGGACGCACATTTATTTTCCATGAACACGACCTTATTTCTATTACAGCATATTGGATGACTGTCATTCATAGTTCATTCACCCAGTTCAATGTAACAGTGATAGGTTTAGGTTACTGTCATTCACCCAGTTCAATGTAACAGTGATAGGTTTAGGTTACTGTCATTCATATTCACCCAGCTCAATGTAACAGTGATAGGTTTAGATTACTGTCATTCACCCAGTTCAATGTAACAGTGATAGGTTTAGGTTACTGTCATTCATAGTCCATTCACCCAGCTTAATGTAACAGTGATAGGTTTAGGTTACTGTCATTCATAGTCCATTCACCCAGTTCAATGTAACAGTGATAGGTTTAGGTTACTGTCATTCATAGTCCATTCACCCAGTTCAATGTAACAGTGATAGGTTTAGATTACTGTCATTCACCCAGTTCAATGTAACAGTGATAGGTTTAGGTTACTGTCATTCATATTCCAGTCACCCAGTGCAATGTAACAGTGATAGGTTTAGGTTACTGTCATTCATATTCCATTCACCCAGTTCAATGTAAAACATCGATAGGTTTAGGCTACTCCATGATACTAGAATGTTCCCTATCCCCATCATGAGGTTGCTACAACCTAGCCTATGAATGAAAGTTTACAACGTTACAGTACCAGTCAAAATTTGGACACACCTACCCGTGTTTTTCTTTATTTTCTACATTGTAGAATAATAGTGAAGACATCTAAACTAGGAAATAACACATATAGAATCATGTAGTAACCAAAAAAAGTGTTAAACGAATCAATATGTATTTTATATTTGAGATTCTTCAAAGTAGCCACCCTTTGCCTTGATGACAGCTTTGTACACTCTTGGCATTCTCTCAACCAGCTTCATGAGGTAGTCACCTGGAATGCATTTCAATTAACAGGTGTGCCTTGTTAAAAGTTCATTTGTGGAATTTCTTTCCTTCTTAATGCGTTTGAGCCAATCAGTTGTGCCGAGTTCAATTATAATCCACATTTCCTGTTGCTGCAGGGTTATTTTCATGCTTTAGCAAAAAGGCTCAAATGAAAATTCTGTATGTAGCCTAGCAGATATTTATAATATGGAAAATGTATGGTAGAGAACCTTCAGTAGCAAGTAGTTTGTCTAACTAGCATGAGTATACCTACTTCCTCCCTCCCTCCACACACACACCAGCCCTTCCCCGCCCTGTTGCGCAGCATAGCAGCACCGGCCCTGCCAATTCACACAGAAAACAAGATTATTTTCCCCACACAAAACAATATTATTCAAAAAGAGAGAAAAAAATAAATAATGAAATGCTCATCCATATTGTGTGTGATGCGCGGGTTTGGTGAAGTAGTAAGAGGATGAGAGCCGTGCCCGGCTATGTTATGATGTGATGATTGTGAGGCGCCGTACAAATCAGACCGTCACAAGACGGGGTCTTCAAATAGGACTACGGCACATCAAAAGGGAACTGGAGCCCACTGTTCAGATGGGTTAAATGGAAACTGGAGCCCACTGTTTAGATGGGTTACATGGGAACTGGAGCCCACTGTTGAGATGGGTTAAATGGGAACTGGAGCCCACTGTTGAGATGGGTTAAATGGGAACTGGAGCCCACTGTTGAGATGGGTTAAATGGGAACTGGAGCCCACTGTTGAGATGGGTTAAATGGGAACTGGAGCACACTGTTGAGATGGGTTACATGGGAACTGGAGCCCACTGTTCAGATGGGTTAAATGGGAACTGGAGCCCACTGTTGAGATGGGTTAAATGGGAACTGGAGCCCACTGTTGAGATGGGTTAAATGGGAACTGGAGCCCACTGTTGAGATGGGTTACATGGGAACTGGAGCCCACTGTTGAGATGGGTTAAATGGGAACTGGAGCCCACTGTTGAGATGGGTTACATGGGAACTGGAGCCCACTGTTGAGATGGGTTAAATGGGAACTGGAGCCCACTGTTCAGATGGGTTAAATGGGAACTGAAATCTGGACACTGACTGAAGGTCTATAACCTCACACATAGACTAATATAATATAACCTGTAGGTCTACAACCTCACACATAGACTAATATAACATAAACTATAGGTCTTAATAACCAATCACATAGACTAATATAACAAACTATAGGTCTTAATAACCTCACACATAGACTAATATAATATAACCTGTAGGTCTACAACCTCACACATAGACTAATATAATATAACATAACCTGTAGGTCTACAACCTCACACATAGACTAATATAACATAAACTATAGGTCTTAATAACCTCACACATAGACTAATATAACATAAACTATAGGTCTTAATAACCTCACACATAGACTAATATAACAAACTATAGGTCTTAATAACCTCTCACATAGACTAATATAATATAACCTGTAGGTCTACAACCTCACACATAGACTAATATAACAAACTATAGGTCTTAATAACCTCTCACATAGACTAATATAATATAACCTGTAGGTCTACAACCTCACACATAGACTAATATAATATAAACTATAGGTCTTAATAACCTCACACATAGACTAATATAACATAAACTATAGGTCTTAATAACCTCACACATAGACTAATATAATATAACCTGTAGGTCTACAACCTTCATGCATCCAAGCCGAACTGAAATCTGATCAGAAACATGTTGGGTCGTTTTCCCCCCCCACACATCTTTCCATTTCCTTTACAACCGGTGTGGACTGATGTCTTGATCTTTTCAAAATGTTTCTCCCCGGTCCCTAAACATCTTTCCATTTCCTTTATAACCGGTGTGGACTGATGTCTTGATCTTTTCAAAATGTTTCTCCCCGGTCCCTAAACATCTTTCCATTTCCTTTACAACCGGTCGGACTGATGTCTTGATCTTTTCAAAATGTTTCTCCCCGGTCCCTAAACATCTTTCCATTTCCTTTACAACCGGTGTGGACTGATGTCTTGATCTTTTCAAAATGTTTCTCCCCGGTCCCTAAACATCTTTCCATTTCCTTTACAACCGGTCGGACTGATGTCTTGATCTTTTCAAAATGTTTCTCCCCGGTCCCTAAACATCTTTCCATTTCCTTTACAACCGGTGTGGACTGATGTCTTGATCTTTTCAAAATGTTTCTCCCCAGTCCCTAAACATCTTTCCATTTCCTTTACAACCGGTCGGACTGATGTCTTGATCTTTTCAAAATGTTTCTCCCCGGTCCCTAAACATCTTTCCATTTCCTTTACAACCGGTGTGGACTGATGTCTTGATCTTTTCAAAATGTTTCTCCCCGGTCCCTAAACATCTTTCCATTTCCTTTACAACCAGTCGGACTGATGTCTTGATCTTTTCAAAATGTTTCTCCCCGGTCCCTAAACATCTTTCCATTTCCTTTACAACCGGTCGGACTGATGTCTTGATCTTTTCAAAATGTTTCTCCCCGGTCCCTAAACATCTTTCCATTTCCTTTACAACCGGTCGGACTGATGTCTTGATCTTTTCAAAATGTTTCTCCCCGGTCCCTAAACATCTTTCCATTTCCTTTACAACCGGTGTGGACTGATGTCTTGATCTTTTCAAAATGTTTCTCCCCGGTCCCTAAACATCTTTCCATTTCCTTTACAACCGGTGTGGACTGATGTCTTGATCTTTTCAAAATGTTTCTCCCCGGTCCCTAAACATCTTTCCATTTCCTTTACAGCCGGTCGGACTGATGTCTTGATCTTTTCAAAATGTTTCTCCCCGGTCCCTAAACATCTTTCCATTTCCTTTACAACCGGTCGGACTGATGTCTTGATCTTTTCAAAATGTTTCTCCCCGGTCCCTAAACATCTTTCCATTTCCTTTACAACCGGTCGGACTGATGTCTTGATCTTTTCAAATCTTTTCAAAATGTTTCTCCCCGGTCCCTAAACATCTATGCAGATATGACCGAGAATCATTTAATTGACATGGGTAAAGTTACACATTCATTCTCTTAGTTATGACGTCCTGGTGAACCAGGCTTTATTTAATCTTCTAGGGCAACATATGACAAAAAATAAAGTTGCATGTATCTAATTATAGACAAGTTGACTACTAAAAATGTCAGATATTATAAGCAGAAACATATCTAAATGAGACAACAACAAAAAATCTCAAATCTTCTCAATGCTGCCTGCAACAGTAACTATTGTCAGTGCATGCATGGCCGACAGTTGCTAGTCAGAGCACCTCCTGAACGAGTATTAATTCTGCTGTAGAATTAATTACGGCCAGGTCGAACGACTAAAATGAACTGAAAAAAATATATATATATTTATATCTCGAGTCTGTAAACAGTTGTTCAAAAAGAAAGAATGGTTGGCAAACTGCTCCTCACTAGGACCCGGCTCAGCAAGCAATGAGCTGACTTTCCCCCCCGCCCCCCGAACAGTTTTCAACAGAATAAAAAAAAAACGACATCCCAGTTTCCTTCAACCATACTGTTGATTGATCAAGAAAGATCCTTTTGACTCTGGACTGCGCTGGGACACATCTGTTAAGAGTTGGTAGTTGGCACCTAGGACTTTTAACTGTTTCTGAAATGTTGTCGATGTGAGAATAAATGATAATTGTTTACACAGTGCCACGCTGACGAAAGGCATTCTTAGTTTCTACTTTCTACAAACCAATATGTGATCATTCCGCAGAGGGAGAGATTCTTCTCTTGGCTTCAGCACAAGAATGTTCCAGAAGTTTGTAGATCTGCATACCAAATGGCACCCTATTCCCTAAATAGTGCACTACTTTAGACCAGAGTCTATAGGGCAGTAGTGCACTACTTTAGACCAGGGTCTATGGGGCAGTAGTGCACTACTTTAGACCAGGGTCTATGGGGCAGTAGTGCACTACTTTAGACCAGAGTCTATAGGGCAGTAGTGCACTACTTTAGACCAGAGTCTATAGGGTAGTAGTGCACTACTTTAGACCAGAGTCTATAGGGCAGTAGTGCACTACTTTAGACCAGAGTCTATAGGGCAGTAGTGCACTACTTTAGACCAGAGTCTATAGGGCAGTAGTGCACTACTTTAGACCAGAGTCTATAGGGCAGTAGTGCACTGCTTTAGACCAGAGTCTATAGGGCAGTAGTGCACTACTTTAGACCAGAGTCTATAGGGCAGTAGTGCACTACTTTAGACCAGAGTCTATAGGGCAGTAGTGCACTACTTTAGACCAGAGTCTATAGGGAAGTAGTGCACTACTTTAGACCAGGGTCTATAGGGCAGTAGTGCACTACTTTAGACCAGGGTCTATGGGGCAGTAGTGCACTACTTTAGACCAGGGTCTATAGGGCAGTAGTGCACTACTTTAGACCAGGGTCTATAGGGCAGTAGTGCACTACTTTAGACCAGAGTCTATAGGGCAGTAGTGCACTACTTTAGACCAGGGTCTATAGAGCAGTAGTGCACTACTTTAGACCAGGGTCTATAGGGCAGTAGTGCACTACTTTAGACCAGGGCCCATAGGGAATAAACATGTATATGTAGACCTAAATATCTTCTTTCCTGAACGTTCAACAGTACAGAGTTGGAGAAAACCAAGTCATATCATCCAAAAGAACTAATCGGACGTGTGGATGAGGTGGCCTGTGTGGTCTGACGGTTAGAGCCGCAGACCACAGCATGTACACCAGGGGAGGCTGCTCAGAGGAGGACGGCTCATAACAATGGCTGGAACAGAGTGAAGGGAAAGGCATCAAACACCTGGAAAGATTGTGTTTGATACCATTCCACTATATACTTCATACTATATATCCAGCCATAGCCAGCCATAGCCACGAGCGTGTCCTCCCAAATTAAGGTAGAACCAACCTCCTGTGAAAAATAACAATATAACAAATATAAATCCGACCTTTGACTTGACCTCTCTCCTACCTTTCCTGTCCTGTCCTATCTATATATATAATTAAATGAAAATATGAGGATACTAACCTTTGACCTTAGCGATGACGGTGCCAGCGGCCCTGAGGATGTCTACAGAGTTGAGGGTGTGGTGTTTACCGATGACAGACTTGAGAACTCGCAGCAGCTCTCCCAACCTCTCCTGTACCCGCTGGGGGAGAGCATCACGGGACTCTGGAAGAGGAGGAAAAAAAAGAGTCAATGTGTCAAGTAAAATCTTTTAACAGAAGAGTCGATAACTTCATTACGTAGTTGTCATAGCCGTCCTGGCTTTCTGGGGGGGGGGGGGGGGGGAGATGAGAAAGAGAAACAGAGTAGAGTATTGACATCAATTAAAACATAGGAAAGAGATCTGAAACAATAATGATCCCACCACTAACACTGGCAGCTGCGTCATTCAAGGCCATAGAAGAAGCCATTGTTCCCCACTGACAAGCCTGTAGGATGTGTGATCACCATCAGCCTGTTAGGTCTAGTGCCGTGCTCACGTGTCCAAAGGGGGGGGGGGGACGACGACTTCCGAGCGTTCATATGCTCGGTAAGGAACACAAGAACCATTCTCACTATTGACAGTTGAAATCGCGGCCATGTTTGTTGCTATTTTCAGTGGTACGTGACGTCAGAGTTCAGCATGTGGGAAAGATCGGGGTCCAGAGATCATACCCGAGTTTCCAAGTTGGAGAGGTCGTTCAACGTGCATTTCTCCCAGTAAGAAGGTCGTGTTTACAAAGTTCCAGACATGACGTGAAAAGTGGCATACGTGCTTTGGAGTGAATTATACTTTGTATTTTTGACTAGATTAGAAAAAGGTGTTAGCTTGGAATTTTGTCCGTTTGTAATTTTACCACAATAGATTCTAGGTTACATAACAGCCATGTAGAATCTGTAGGTTAAATCAGAACTATGACCTGTTCCATATTGACCCTCAGGTCACCTGCAGAGAACACCTGGCATTGTTTTAGTGTTTACACTAGCACCCACACACGAGACAGCAATAACGTAGTTAGTAATGTCATTAGATGGAGGCATCTGTCACGTTTCTGTCTCTAAACTGGGGTTGTGTAATACAGGAAACTACAGCAGTCGCGGTCAAGAGATACTGCCAACGACCGTTTGTGATGAAAATGTCGTGTTCCACTTTAGTCGACAAGTAAAATAAATGGCTTTGTTTTGTTTTTAAATTAAAGAAAAGTAAAACAATCTCGCTGTACAGAGCAACAAGTGACGATTAAGTTCAATGTTTGGCACAAATGAGGCCAATCAGGTGATAGGCTAGTACTTAGACAAAGGGTAGGCTAGTCCATCCTTCACTATGAACAGTATTAAGGATCACCCCTGAATTCTAACAGGGTTGTTGACAGCTACCCAGTGTGGGCAGAAACAACTGAAAGGGGATGTTTCGTTGTCTCTGTGTGGAGTAAATCAGCAGTGGGTCTTGATCAGCGTCCCAAATAGCACCCAATATAGTGCACTAGTTTTGACCAGACTCCATTGGGATCTGTATAGAGATATATATATATATAGAGAGAGAATAGGGATCCATTTGGGACAAGCCCTATGGCTTTGGTAAGAAGAGAAATGAGTAGGAGCCTAGTTCTATAGTAATCTGCTGTGGGTCCCAGGGATATTGGCACCAGACAGTAGGTGAGTTCATGTCTGAGTGTCTCACCCACTGTTTAGGACTGACTGACGATATGATACAGCGCCTTGCAAAAGTATTCACCCCCCTTGGCGCTTTTTCTCTTCTGTTTCATTACAACTGTCATGACGTTGGCCTGGGGGGTAGGTTTATGACAGTCATAAATACCTCTCCCCAACCTTTTTCCTCTCTCTACACTACTGATGTGACTATTGAAAATCCCTTGGTTAACATAGAGATTCTGGGAACATCAGAAGGTGGGGGGGAAATGAACTATATTCTGGTAATCCGACCAATTGAACATATGCGGTGGTACTTAATGAATATGATGTCAGTTCGGTTGTCATCTGAGACATTCTCATCAATGATAGGATGACATAAACTCTACAGTGGAAAGTCTGCACATTGTAGTTATCGGATTCACATGGAATTGTTGTTCAATGTCAATGTTTGAATACAAAATTATTGGTGAAGAGATGAAATGTAATATTAGCTTCCAAATGAGAGATTTGGGTTTTCATAAGGTTAGGTTAGGGCTCTGCTCAATCAGTGGCCCGCCCCTGTGAAGAGACATATATGGGCTATAAAACTTTTCAAACACACCCTTCTCGCTCCACTATATAAAGCCTTGATGAAAATGTAACCTCCGGTTCCAAGTATGTGAGGTCTGCAGCCTCTGGTTAAAAGGACTAACATGTCAACTACAGAACTAAGCCAACCTCAGCGTGAGCTTTGGTTGCGAATGGTATGAACTTTGAACTCTTATTCACTACAGAAGTGATACCTCCTAGCCGTTGAGTTAGCAACAGCAGCTGCAAACGTGGGCTAGGAAAGAACAGACAGAGTATCCCGTCTACCACACAACAACGTTACTACAACGTATTCAATTTACCACATTCTTCAAAGGACAAAGGACTCGGTTGGGCAACACGGCCTTCCATCTACCACCAACCTACTGAAGCGCAGCTCAGAGTAAATATTTATTGCATTTTCCTTTTCCAAATGGGCGGTAATTTAGAATGCATAAGATACTGTATTTACGATAGCATAGCTTCTCCCTTTGTCCCTCAGTCTTCCCGCTCTTTCACTCAACCCAGCCCCTTCTCTTTTGTGTAACTAGCCGTCATATCTGTTCCGCCCGCTAGGGACGTTTTCCTTTATGACGTAATTTGTAATCAAGTTATGATTTAATTATGTGTATGTGTAATTCTGTGTGATTAGTTAGGTATTTAGTAAATAAATAAATAATTAAACCCAATTTTGTATTGCTGATTCAACTTATAAGCCAGGGTTCGTGAAGATAACCAAGAACTTACAACTTTCAGATGAGACTGAATTAAGGTGACGATTAATATTGACTGCTATTGATGTCAAATATTACTAGGTCTTTAAGAGTTTATTCGGAAGATAACAGCTCTATAAATATTATTTTGTGGTGCCCCGACTCTAGTTAATTACATTTACATGATTAGCTTAATCAGGTAATATTAATTAAGGAGAAAGGATTTTATAGAATAGCATGTCATATCACTTAGCCAAAGACCTATAATTGAAATAGATTTTTTTTCACTTAATCCGGCATAGCAAAAGACACGACACAACCTATAATTGAAATAGATTTTTATTTGGATTTCAACGGACATACACAAAATAGTCCAAAATAGTTTCATCTGTTCTGTGTCTAAGTGTCACATGATCTCGGTATACATACACCTGTTCTGAAAGGCCCCAGAGTCAACAACACCAGTAAGCAAGGGGCACCACCAAGCAAGCATCACTATGAAGACCAAGGCGCTCTCCAAACAGGTCAGGGACAAAGTTGTGGAGAAGTACAGATCAGGGTTTTATTATTTTTAAAATATTAGAAACTTTGAACATCGCTCCGAGCACCATTAAATCCATTATTAAAAAATAGAAAGAATATGGCACCACAACAAACCTGCCAAGAGAGGGCCGCCCACCAAAACTCACAGACCAGGCAAGGAGGGCATTAATCAGAGAGGCAACAAAGAGACCAAAAATAACCCTGAAGGAGCTGCAGAGCTCCACAGCGGAGATTGGAGTATCTGTCCATAGGACCTCTTTAAGCCGTACACTCCACAGAGCTGGGCTTTACGGAAGAGTGGTCAGAAAAAGCCATTGCTTAAAGAAAAAAATAAGCAAACACGTTTGGCGTTTACCAAAAGGAATGTGGGAGACTCCCCAAACATACGGAAGGTACTCTGGTCAGATAAGAACAAATTCTTATTTACAATGACGGCCTACACCGGCCAAACCCTGACCCAGCGATGCTTGGCCAATTGTGCGCCACCCTATGGGACTCCCAATCACAGCCAGTTGTGATACAGCCTGAAATCAAACCAGGGTCTGTAGTGTCTGTAGTGTAGGGTCTGTAGTGAAGCCTCTAGCACTGAGATGCAGTGCCTTAGACCACTGCGCCACTCTGGAGCCCTGTACTAAGCCTATGGTAGCTAGAGGTAGGCCTATCAATTCTTACAACATGATACAGAAAGAGCCCCGCCCCCTCTCACACCAAGCCCCGCCCTCCTGTCACTCAAGGAGAGAGCAGTTTCTCGACCACGTGAGTCTAGAGAACTTTCTTGCCGTTCCCTCTGTATGGTCAGATGGATGCAGAGAGATGTTGGTGACATGCTGCTTTCCACAAGCCTTCTAGAATTACACTATTAGTTTGTATCCTACTGTCTGCTAGTTTGTCTATTCTTAGCAAGGTGTTGTTAGAAATACATTTTGTTAACCGCTAATGCTAATCAATCGTTAGTTAGCTGCAAACGTAGCTAGCTAGCGAATACAGCCTGGTACTAGTGCTGGTGTAGACCTAGATAAGCACGTTGTTTGTGCAACGGTATCTTCTAAATCAGAGAGGAATAGGCGAAGCATGAATATGCTAGCTAGCTATATGGAAGTAAGAAAACTTAATGTAACATCTAATTAGGTTCTCCTGGAAACATGACCAACACTTTGGTTCCTACCCTGTCAATAACTCCTCCCTGGATTATTAATTAATTGTCATGTCAAACAACAATGGATTCAAGGTGCTGCACACGATATTCCAACTATAGAATTAAAACAATAATTCTATTTCCATGACTCCAACAGTTCATCAAATAACTAGGCCTACATTTTTGCCCATATTATGGAGCCCTGCGTGACACAGTGTGGAAATTATGATAAAAGTGCAGAAATGTATAAATAATTTTAGTTTGGAGTTGGATTGAAACATTATAAAACATTGAGAATGGAAAAAAAAACCCATTGAAATCACTTATATTTTATATGTGTTCCCCTTAGATCATCAAGCATTTTTATAACTTTTTTATTATTAAAAACAAAATACCATCAAAAATATTGTGATATGATATTTTGGCCCTGAATTGTGGGGGGAAAAGATGTTTTCAAAGCAACTACGGTTATTCTAGCAACATAGAGGAGAGTCACAGCTTTCTGGGAGTATATTGTTTATTTATCACCTCCTCAATATTGAGTTCACGGCACCAGCCAGAGTAGGCGTAGTATTGTTTGATGCAACACTGATAGCCATGTAGGGTAATTGAGTAATCTATCTAGCAACACATTTTATATTTAAAGTTAATCTAGTGTTTTGAAGTACCCACTTTCTCAGGTGGTGAAATAATATAGCCTAGGCCAATATACAAAGAAGTTGGCAAATTAAATCTGATCATTCTGGATCATATTTTGACAGGTTGCACAGCAAAATATCAATCAATCATTCCTTGGATATTAGATGAAATAGCTTGTCTAGAGCCCTGCACTAATGACAAGTAACTAATTTATTGTTGTATTTATCATTATCGCGTAAAATGTATATATTTATCGCGATGTGACGTTTTGGACCTGATTCTGTGGAATCACTGACCCAGCGGACAGGACAAGGGGGATAGATGGGAGCGCTAAGCTAACGTTGTGCCAGCACCGAGGTAGTCAACCCTCTCCCAAGAGCTGACACTCAACTGATTAGCTAGGCTGGCTGGAACAAGCTTTTTGTTATAACTTTTGTTATACAGACTGACAGAAAACACAAACATTACTTATTCTGTGAAACCTTGGCACGAGATATGCTACTGTAGTTAGCCTAAAAAAACATGACAACCAACCAACCAATCACCCACCCTGCCACACACTAAGTACTAGTACTGAGGTCTATAACTTCCTTTCTGGTCTCACCTATAGGTTGCCATTTGGTTCAAAGTTGTGCACTAAGTAGGGAATAGGGGGCCATTTTGGCACTGACTCACCTTTAGAGTGGCAGGTTTCTTTAAGGCTGAGCAGCACGTCTGCAAACCTCCGCACGTCGTTCAACAGCTGCATGACGTAGTCCGGATCCGCCCCAGGCGCTCCTGCCACGGTGAACCCCAGCCCCACACTCCCCAGAGGAGGCCTGGAGCTCCGGCCCATGTCCCAGGTCTTTGTCGACCCAGTCGACGGTGACCCTGTGTTGGGGTTGGAGAAGCGAGACAGGCCCTGGGTGGAGCTGGAGCGATGCTGTTTGGTCTGTTTAGTATTACTCTCTCCTCCTCCTCTTCCTCCTCCAGTGTCACTGCTCTTCCGTAACATCCCAGCGGGTCACTGCCACCGGTGAAACTACCTAGAATACGCTACGTTCCACTGGCCGGTGTTACACCCCATATGGGTGGTCCAGACCGGTCCCGGTTTGGGGCCCTGAAAAAAACAGAGGCTGTGTCCTTTTATTTGTTCTACTACATTTACAAAATAGTTATTTAACTTTCTTTTCCTTTTCTGTCATATCACATGTTTGTTTTGTTTTGTAAATACATTTATATAGCTTGTATTAATAACATGAAGATAAAAACCTAGCCAATTACCAGGGTTGGGTAGGTACATTTCTAAACGTAAATCTGTTACAGTTACAAGTTACCTGTCCAAAAAATCGTAATCAGTAACGGTAATGTAATGTAATCTGATTATTTGCAGTTGCTTTCTCCTTAATAAGATATATTAGAAGAAGACAAAAATGATCCATCAAACGCATTTGGTGTGTCATCATAGTAGTCGAGGTCACGTTTGCTCAGGTGGAAAAAAGAACTTAAAACATGCCTCTTATTTTCAATGCCGAATTGAATGTCATTAATCAGAAAACTTAAGGTGTCATAATATATATATATATATATATATATATAAATATATATATAAAAAAATCTTCCAGCAAACATCCTTTCTGAATTGAAAAGTCATCCAACGTGTAATTATATAGTTTTTTCCAAAAAAGTATTAGAAATCTGATTACAATGATTTAGCTGGTAACGCAACAGAATACAGGTAGGTAGTTCTTTGTAATCAGATTACATGTAATCGGTTTCTCCCCAACCCCCCGGTAATTACAGCGCAGTTCGTAAACCCACGTTACATTGTTCTTACAACTGAATGGATTTGTTTTTAATAAGGCGACTGTAAAACAAAACGACACCCGACATAGACTACATTTTACATTAAAAAAAGAAGCAGCTCAACGCCCATTTATTTTGTGGAATTAAAAGTAAATGATAAAACTCTAAACCAAAATTACCTGATCCAAAAAAAGCTATTCATAAATTGCGACTAACGTTAAAGCTAACTCGAATGGTGCCCTGGCCTGTAGCCTTTCTTATTGCGATCAAAAAACAACAACATAAACTCACCTGGCTTGTACTTCAATAGTATTGCAACCAAAATTCTCAAGAAATGTTTTTTTATCCTTCATTAAAATCCACCCCAGGAAAAAAAGAGAGAGAAAAGTCTGTTTTTTTCGGGAGGAGAATAGCTTTGTTCGTGTGTGTGTTTATCAGAGGGTTTTTGTTGAGCAACGCTGAGAGTGAAGCTCTGCGGTCACAACTCTCCGTTTACTCGTCCAGCTTCAATCATGTGACTTTGAAAACGACTTGTTCACTGGCAGACTGAAGGACAAAACGCTTCTTCTAACGTCGCTTTTATTCTACTGCGCTTCTCGTCTTCAACTCTGCTGAAATGTTGTTGTTTTTATTTTACACCGTGAACACCGTGAACCGCGACTGCCTGGTGTTGTTGCTATTTTAAAATCCCTGTAAATAAAGTGTTATGTGGAATATTCAGTGATCATTACTGAGTTATATAGCGTAACATAACTGCGGGAAGAAGGGGGTGCTGAGAGTGAAGTCTGACATTTTTTATCTGAAATTAAAAATATATATTAATAAAATAAAAATAATTCATAAAAGTACTGGGCCTTTACTAGTCCTGTATTAGCTTACCACCCTATCTTCTAATAACGGCTTTGTGAGTGTTTAAGTCACTTTAGTAACACTGTCTGTAATCACAGATAACGCATTTTACTGAACCACACAAATCAAATTTTATTTGTCACATACACATGGTTAGCAGATGTTAATGCGAGTGTAGCGAAATGCTTGTGCTTCTAGTTCCGACAATGCAGTAATAACCAACAAGTAATCTAGCTAACAATTCCAAAACTACTACCTTATAGCCACAAGTGTAAAGGGATAAAGAATATGTACATAAAGATATATGAATGAGTGATGGTACAGAGTGGCATAGGTGAGATACAGTAGATGGTATTGAGTGCAGTATATACATATGAGATGAGTATGTAAACAAAGTGGCATAGTTTAAAGTGGCTAGTGATACATGTATTACATAAGGATGGAGTAGATGATATAGAGTACAGTATATACGTATGCATATGAGATGAATAATGTAGGGTATGTAAACATTATATTAGGTAGCATTGTTTAAAATGGCTAGTGATATATTTTACATCATTTCCCATCAATTCCCATTATTAAAGTGGCTGGAGTTGAGTCAATGTGTTGGCAGCAGCCACTCAATGTTAGTGGTGGCTGTTTAACAGTCTGATGGCCTTGAGATAGAAGCTGTTTTTCAGTCTCTCGGTCCCAGCTTTGATGCACCTGTACTGACCTCGCCTTCTGGATGATAGCGGGGTGAACAGGCAGTGGCTCGGGTGGTTGATATCCTTGATGATCTTCTTGGCCTTCCTGTGACATCGGGTGGTGTATGTGTCCTGGAGGGCAGGTAGTTTGCCCCCGGTGATGCGTTGTGCAGACCTCACCACCCTCTGGAGAGCCTTATGGTTATGGGCGGAGCAGTTGCCGTACCAGGCGGTGATACAGCCCGACAGGATGCTCTCGATTGTGCATCTGCAGAAGTTTGTGAGTGCTTTTGGTGACAAGCCGAATTTCTTCTGGTGCTGCGCCTTCTTCACGATGCTGTCTGTGTGAGTGGACCAATTCAGTTTGTCTGTGATGTGTACGCCATTTTTTTGTTGTCAAATGCTCAATGTAGGCCTATGCAGCTATAATGTTCAAACTAAGTATGTCTGTATTTTGTTGCTATGGTAACTACACTGAACAAAAATATAAACGCAATTTAAAAGTGTTGGTTCCATGTTTCATTAATTTGAAATAAAAGATCCCAGAAATGTTCCATAAGCAAGAAAACATCTCTCAAATTGTGCACACATTTGTATTTCATCCCTGTTAGTGAGCCTTTCTCCTTTGCCAAGATAATCCATCCACCTGACCAGGTGTGGCATTTCAAGAAGCTGATTAAACAGCATGATCATTACACAGGTGCACCTTGTGCTGTGGACAATAAAAGGCCAATCTAAAATGTGCAGATTTATCACACAAACACAATGCCACATATGTCTGTGTTGAAGGAGCGTGCAATTCAAATCAAATGAAATTGTATTTGTCACAAGCTCTGAAATACAACAGGTGTTAGACCTCACTGTGAAATGCTTAGTTACAAGCCCTAAACCAACGATGCCGTTTAAAAAAAATAGAGTTCAGAAAATATTTACTAAATAAAATATAGTTTAAAAAAAGTAACAATTAAATAACTATAACGAGGCTATACAGGGGGTACTGGTACCAAGTCAATGTGTGGGGGTACAAGTTAGTCACGGTAATTGAGGTAAGTTGGACCGCTGAGTGAAGGAAAAGCAGCCAACAAGTGCTCAGCATATGTGGGAACTCCTTCAAGACGGTTGGAAAAGAGACATGCCCCTGACCCACATAGGCGGGCTGGGCATTGCTGTAAACGACAAGAAGAGCCGTCTGACACCAACCCAGAGGGTGGCGTGGAACTGGACTCAGTCCTCATGAGAGCACATCTGCCCACCAGGGGCGGATGGTATCCGTCCTAACCTGCCACCGCCTGTTGGGCTTGCTGACGGCGGCCTCGTTGTTGATTCCCACGGGCCTGCTTCATCTCCGGCCTCTCCAACGGTGGTTCAACTCCCACCGGCTCCCGAAGCGCCACCGTCACCGCCAGTGCCTCAGGGCATTGAAAGGCCCTGTCACTCCTTTCTCTCAGGTTGGGAGGAGATGCTGATGATGTGCCACTGGGAGCTGGTCAGCACAGACACCTCCCAGTTCTGCTGGGGGGGGGGGGGGGTGTGACCAATGGTAGGTCAGCCAGCGGCTGTTGGCTTCCTCCTTGGAGCAGCAGGCACATCAATACACTAGAGCTCCGAGCTTTCCTTCCACATCTGAAGGGAAGTCATGTCCTCGTGATAACAGACAACACAACAGTGGTGGCTTAAAAATCAACCATCAGGGTGAACTGAGGTCACACCGCCTCCATCTTAAGACACGGGAGCTCCTTCTCTGGGCTCAGGGACGTCTAACGTCTCTACTGGACCAGGTTGGCAGAGCATCGTCTGCTTCTGGTGGGCCCATACTGGTCCATACGATCCTGGTTCAGCCTTCTTCTGTCGCTGTTGTCTGGGACACCTTGGCAACTTCCCCTGAGACCGGACCTGTTGTCTCAGGCCGGGGGAACTCTGAGGCATCCGAGGCCGCACCGCCACTGAACGGCACCAATGGTTCGGACTACAGGAGGGTGTAATGAACACCATGCAGAACGCAGGGTACAACCGCGGCATACCAGTTGCGCTGGCGGTTGTTCTGCTTGCTTGGTGCACTGGTATTGAGCTTGTGCCCGAGTCATGCGGGGTTCAGTATGTCCTCCAATACCTGCAGTCTCGCTTGGATGAGGGCTTGGCAGCCTCTACACTGAGAGGGTATTTGGCCGCTATATCTGCCTGCCATGTGGGGTGGATATACAGACCAATGGGGCGCCATTCCTTGGTCTCTGGGATCTGGATGTGGTCTTGGCAGCTTTGGCAAAGCCGCCTTTTCGAACCGTTGGCGTCTGTCTCCCTGAAACACCTCTCTATGAAGGTGACTTTCTTGGTAGCGATTACTTCCATGAAAAGGGTGGGTGGGTGAGCTCCATGCTCTTTTGTTAAGTTCTGAGTGCTGATGAACCCCGGGGTAGGAGTATATCTCTCCGCCAAAACCCTTCATTCCTCCCGAAGGTTCTGTCAGACAGGCATGTGAACATCCCATTTATTCTGTCTGTTTACGACCCACCCCACGGGGGAGTCTGGGCCTCCCTCTGGCATGCTGTGCCTGTGAGGGCACTGGTTGCCTATGTGGAGCGGACACAGTCCGTGAGAACAGACCAGCTCTTTGTCTGCTATTGTGAGAGAGAGTCCTGGGGGCTGGGCTATCAAAGCAGAGGCTCTCTCACTGGATCGTGGAAATGATTACGACAGCATACCGCCTGGCTGGCAGGCCAGTGCTGGAATCTGTGGTGGCTGCGTCCTGGGCTCTACTGAGAGGAGTTTGCTGATATCTGTGCTGTGGCCAGCTGGGCTTCCTCTTGCACCTTTGCTATGTACTATCGGGTAAATGTGGCACCTCCCTCTGTAGTTGGTTCAGTGGTCCTGGGTGTCGCCTCCCCTTCCGGGGACTGTGCCGGGACCCTCCTTCCTCATTGACGGCCCCTGCGTCTTGGTCCAGCACTGGGACTTTGCCGCTGGCAAATCTGGTACGGGTTTACCAATATATTGGCATGATCCAAACAGCTCACATAACCGTGGTTACATACGTGACCTTCATTTCCACGGGTGCTTCAAGGGACAAAATGGAGGCGTGATCTGATTTGCAGAAGGGAGGGCGGTGGAGGGCCTTGTAGCCATCCCGGAAGGGAGAGTAGCAATTATCCAGGATTCCATTTTCCGGTAGAAGATTTCCTTTATTATAGTCCCCAGCTACAATAAATGTGGTCTCAGAATAAGCAAATTTCCAATTTTCACAAAGTCCAGTGTAGTTCCTTGAGAGACGTTGTGGTGTCGGCTTTTGAGGAGGGATATGCATGATGATGACGAAGGACTCGAAGTGAATGCGGTCGGAATTTGATGGGGATCTGGAGAACGAAAGTAAGCCATGAGTTTAACTAGTACAACCATAGCTGCATCCCAAAAATGTGTTTGTGTCATAGACATTGGTTGCCGGAAATAAGATGACATTACTGTCAGGCCTGCTCCCGCTCCCCCTCCCTAGCGCTCGAAGGCGGCAGGTTCCCCAGCATTACGCACTCCTGCCACCATCATTACGCACACCTGCCTTCCCCGTCACTCGCATCAGCAATTATTGGTCTCACCTGGACTCAATCACCTGTGTCATTACTTCCTCTATATATGTCTGTTCCCCTGCTTCATGATTAATTGTCGTACGTCGTTGTGTTACCGGTGTGCTGACGCTGTTCTTGTCTTGTTCCATGTCTGTTCCTTATTTAAATGCTGACTCCCCGTACCTGCTCCTCTACTCCAGCGTCGGTCCGTACAATTACTAAAGTAGGCAAATAATTAGTATGAAACAACTTTGACACATAATCATGTTGTTAAATTTACATTAGAATGATGGTAATGTTGCTATTACTGTTACTAGCTAGCAAAGGTTGTTTAAAAATAACTAGGAATGCTAACTTAGTTAGATGCCTTAAGTTATACTGCATCTAAGTTTTTCCTACTAATTACTTGCCTTCTTTTGAAATGTTATGTTTCCAAGCCAAATCCGAAGTGTATTAAGGTAGGCTGACATTAGCCAGCTAGTTAGCTAGTTGGTAGCTACTTTGCTAATGTCCGCTAGTTTGCTAATGTCCGCTAATCTAGCAATGGGCAGTCTCTCTTTAACCACTCATAATTAATGCCTAAACTGTTATCCTTTGAGATGTTTCTGTTTTAACCCTGTAACCATGGAGATTTTACCCTGTAACCATGGAGAATTAACCCTGTAACCATGGAGAATTAACCCCCTAAACATGTGAAATTAACCCAAAAACCACGTGGAATTAACCCCCTTACCATGTGGAATTAACCCCCTTACCATGTGGAATTAACACCCTTACCATGTGGAATTAACCCCCTTACCATGTGGAATTAACTCCCTAACCATGTTGAATTAACCCTCTAACCACGTGGAATTAATCCTGAACCACGTGGAATTAACCCCCTTACCATGTGGAATTAACCCCCTTACCACGTGGAATTAACTCCCTAACCATGTGGAATTAATCCTGTAACCACACAGAATTAACCCCGTAACCATGTGGGATTAATCCCGTGGAATTAAGGGCAGTGGGCCAGATTCCAACCCATACCGACTGTAGCATATGTGTGCCAGGGTCAGCGGCGGGACCCACTGGACCACACAGGCACTGAGGTATCCAATAATTTATTCTGCTTATTTCTACATATAATAAAACAATTTATCTAAAGAAACTGATTTTATTTTTCCAAACAAAAAATACATCTACCCCTTATAAATATGTCAATTTATAACAATCCACATCTGAATTCACAAGAGACATGCTGTAACCCTGCACCTGGCCTACAAACACCGCTTCCTGCTGCCCCCTGGTGGACATTATAAATATTTCTTCAGATATTCTAATCTTCCTGCTGCAGGATTATTTTCCTCCTGCGACGAACAAGGTCAAATAAAGATCCGACATCTGTAGCGTGTGTACTAGCTAGTGTGCGTGTAGTGATGTAATGCGTGTAGTGATGTCATTCTAGTGGGCCATGGGTAGTGGGTGCAGCGTGCGTGTGTTAAGAAGCGCGGTTTGGCGAAGCCATGTTTCGGAGGACGCCTGACTTGACCGTCCGCCACCCGAGCCCGTCGGGGAGTTGCAGTGATGAGACAAGATTGAAATTGGGGAGAGAAAAGGGGGGGAGTAAAATACAAAATAAAAAACAACACACCGTGTCTCGACAGGATTAGCTTTATGATGTCTCTATGGGCTGCGTTTATACGTGCAGCCCAATTCTGATCTTTTTGACCAATCACATCCGATCTTTTCACACTAGATATTTTTCACACACACACACACACACACCGTATTGATTCTGTCACACACACACACACCGTATTGATTCTGTCACACACACACACACACACACCGTATAGATTCTGTAACACACACACACACCGTATAGATTCTGTAACACACTGTAGCTCAGTCAGTGAAACTGTGTTAAAGACAGATGTTCTCCCATATATTGACATGGCAACTGAAGAGACAACGTGAGCTGGCTGGTTGAGCCGGTCTAAGGTAGAAACCACTGAAGAAGAGACAACGTGATCTGGCTGGTTGAGCTGGTCTAAGGTAGAAACCACTGAAGAAGAGACAACGTGAGCTGGCTGGTTGAGCCGGTCTAAGGTAGAAACCACTGAAGAAGAGACAACGTGATCTGGCTGGTGGAGCCGGTCTAAGGTAGAAACCACTGAAGAAGAGACAACGTGAGCTGGCTGGTGGAGCCAGTCTAAGGTAGAAACCACTGAAGAAGAGACAACGTGAGCTGGCTGGTGGAGCCGGTCTAAGGTAGAAACCACTGAAGAAGAGACAATGTGAGCTGGCTGGTTGAGCTGGTCTACGGTAGAAACCACTGAAGAAGAAGAGACAACGTGAGACAAAAATTCCCTCCTCAAGGCAATCAAACAAGCTAAGCGTCAGTATAGAGACAAAGTAGAGTCGCAATTTAACGACTCAGACACGAGAGGTATGTGGCAGGGTCTACAGTCAATCACGGACTATAAAAGGAAAACCAGCCCCGTCGCGGACCAGGATGTCAGGCTCCCAGACAGACTAAACAACTTCTTTGCTCGCTTTGAGGACACTACAGTGCCACTGACACGGGCCCGCTACCAAAACCTGTGGGCTCTCCTTCACCGCAACCAACGTGAGTAAAACATTTAAACGTGTTAACCCTCACAAGGCTGCAGGCCCAGACGGCATCCACAGCCGCATCCTCAGAGCAAGCGCAGACCAGCTGGCAGGTGTGTTTTCGGACATATTCAATCAATCCTTATACCAGTCTGCTGTTCCCACATGCTTCAAGAGTGCCACCATTATTCCTGTTCCCAAGAAAGCTAAGGTAACTGAGCTAAATGACAATCACCCCTTAGCACTCACTTCCGTCAGAGACTAGTCAAGGACCATATCACCTCCACTTTACCTGACACCCTAGAACCACTCCAATTTGCTTTCTGCCCCAACAGGTCCACAGACGACGCAATCGCAATCACACTGCACACTGCCCTAACCCATCTGGACAAGAGGAATACCTATGTAAGAATGCTGTTCATCGACTACAGCTCAGCATTTAACGCCATAGTACCCTACAAACCCGTCATCAAGCTCGAGACCCTGGGTCTCGACACCGCCCTGTGCAACTCGGTACTGGACTTCCTGATGGGCCGCCCCCAGGTGGTTAGGGTAGGTAACAACTTCTCCACCCCGCTGATCCTCAACACTGGGGCCCCACAAGCGTGTGTTCGCAGCCCTCTCCTGTACTCCCTGTTCACCCACGACTGCGTGGCCATGCACTTCTCCAACTCAATCATTAAGTTTGCAGACGACACTACAGTGGTAGGCTTGATTACCAACAACAACGAGACTGCCTACAGGGAGGAGGTGAGGGCCCTTGGAGTGTGGTGTCAGGAAAATAACCTCACACTCAACTTCAACAAAACAAAAGAGATGATTGTGGACTTCAGGAAACAGCAGAGGGAACACCCCCCTATCCACATCAACGGGACAGTAGTGGAGAGGGTAGATGGTTTTAAGTTCCTCGGCATACACATCACGGACAAACTGAATTGGTCCACCTACACAGACAGCGTTGTGAAGAAGGCGCAGCAGCGCCTCTTCAACCTCAGGAGGCTGAAGAAATTTGGCTTGTCACCAAAAACACTCACAAACTTCTACAGATGCACAATCAAGAGCATCCTGTCGGGCTGTATCACCGCCTGGTACGGCAACTGCTCCGCCCACAACCGTAAGGCTCTCCAGAGGGTAGTGAGGTCTGCACAACGCATCACCGGGGGCAAACTACCTGCCCTCCAGGACACCTACATCACCCGATGTCACAGGAAGGCCAAAAAGATCATCAAGGACAACAACCACCCAAGCCACTGCCTGTTCACCCCGCTATCATCCAGAAGGCGAGGTCAGTACACGTGCATCAAAGCAGGGACCGAGAGACTGAAAAACAGCTTCTATCTCAAGGCCATCAGACTGTTAAACTGACATTGATTGGCTGCTGCCAACATACTGACTCAAAGTTTAATAATGGTAAAAATTGATGTAATAAATGTATCACTAGCCACTTTAAATAATGCAATTTTATATAATGTTTTCATACCCTATATTACTCATCTCATATGTATATACTGTACTCTATACCATCTACTGCATCTTGCCTATGCCGTTCTGTACCATCACTCATTCATATATTTTTTTATGTACATATTCTTATCATTCCTTTACACTTGTGTGTATAAGGTAGTTGTTGTGGAGTTGTTAGGTTATATTACTCGTTGGTTATTACTGCATTGTCGGAACTAGAAGCACAAGCATTTCGCTACACTCGCATTAACTTCTGCTAACCATGTGTATGTGACAAATAAAATTAGATTTGATTTGATTTGTAACCTAATAACCAATGAGATGGATCACCTACCTGTTCAGGGGTAACCTAATAACCAATGAGATTTGATTTGAGTTTCAGGTGTAACCTAATAACCAATGAGATGTGATTTGAGTTTCAGGTGTAACCTAATAACCAATGAGATTTGAGTATTCCTGCAGACATGTTTTACAGAAGCTGGGGCCACACGATAACAGGATCATTGTAGATGATCAAAACACAAAGGACAGGAGAAATCCTCTCGGACAGACGAACCAGAAGCCATTTTGTAAATAAATCACCGTCACTTCTTCTGTAAGAGCTTCTGAAGGAAGCAGACAGTGACTTCAGTTCTTTTAAAGTGTTGAGTCACGGAAGTAGATCTGATCTTGAACCTGACAGAGCAGGTAAAACACTGTTACAGGGAAGGTCCTTCTGAATGTCCTGCTCTTGATACAACACTAGTTTGACAACCTACTGAAAAACATGTGCGTGTGTGTGTGTGTGTGTGTGTGTGTGTGTGTGTGTGTGTGTGTGTGTGTGTGTGTGTGTGTGTGTGTGTGTGTGTGTGTGTGTGTGTGTGTGAAAGAGGGAGAGAGAGGAAAAAAATCCAGTGTGTTCCCCTTTCCACAATGATAGGTAGATCTAGTATGGTGGTACTATGATAGGTAGACGTCGTCCCCACAGTGACCGTACGAACATACCCCAACCAGAAGCCATGGATTACAGGCAACATCCACACTGAGCTAAAGGCAAGAGCTCCAGCTTTCAAGGAGTGGGACTCTAACCCGGAAGCTTATGAGAAATCCCGCTATGCCCTCCGACGAGGTCGATCTAGTATAGTGGTGCTATGATAGGTCGATCTAGTATGGTGGTGCTATGATAGGTCAATCTAGTATAGTGGTGCTATCATAGGTCGATCTAGTATAGTGGTGCTAACATGTCATAATATATCTGTCTGTTATATGTTTTCTGTAGATCCACGATCAGCAAAGGATAAGGGCCGGTTTCCCGAACACATACTAAGACTAAGCCTCGTCCAGGACTTTCTACCACCATAGAAGTGTGTTTTAGTCCACGACTAGACTTCATCTCTGTCTTTCTTATTCTTGTTTGTACTGCATTGTTGGTTAGGTGCTTGTAAGGAAGCATTTCACTGTAAGGTCTACCTACACCTGTTGTATTCAGCATTTCACTGTAAGGTCTACCTACACCTGTTGTATTCAGCATTTCACTGTAAGGTCTACTACACCTGTTGTATTCAGCATTTCATTGTAAGGTCTACCTACACCTGTTGTACTCAGCATTTCATTGTAAGGTCTACCTACACCTGTTGTATTCAGCATTTCACTTTGAGGTCTACACCTGTTGTATTCAGCATAGGTAGATCTAGTATGGTGGTGCTATGATAGTTCGATCTAGTATGGTGGTGCTATGATAGGTCGATCTAGTATGGTGGTGCTATGATAGGTCGATCTAGAATGGTGGTGCTATGATAGGTCGATCTAGTATGGTGGTGCTATGATAGGTCAATCTAGTATGGTGGTGCTATGATAGGTAGATCTAGTATATTGGTGCTATGATAGGTCGATCTAGGGTGGTGCTATGATTGGTTGATCTAGTATGGTGGTGCTATGATAGGTCGATCTAGTATGGTGGTGCTATGATAGGTCAATCTAGTATGGTGGTGCTATGATAGGTCGATCTAGTATGGTGGTGCTATAATAGGTTGATCTAGTATGGTGGTGCTATGATAGGTTGATCTAGTATGGTGGTGCTATCATAGGTTGATCTAGTATGGTGGTGCTATCATAGGTCGATCTAGTATAGTGGTGCTAACATGTACATGTACAACAAATATCTGTCTGTTATACGTTTTCTGTAGATCCACGATCAGCAAAGGATCAGGGCCGGTTTCCCGAACACATACTAAGACTAAGCCTCGTCCAGGACTTTCTACCACCATAGAAGTGTGTTTTAGTCCACGACTAGACTTCATCTTTGTCTGGGAAAATGGCCCAGTAAGAATGGAGTGTGTTGATTAAATATAAAGAGATATATATATATATATATATATATATATATATATATATATATACATATGTATATAATTGAAAATAAGGATCTTTGTATCATCATGCAAAAAATGGAAATAACACTGAAGACGGTGATAGTGTTTTCAGTAGAAAAATAAACACGCAAATCTTTTTCTGGTTCTGTCTTTTTTATATAATTTTACAACTGGATTAGAAGATAAAATAAACAGTTCCGTGCCCTGTGATGTAAACGTTGTTGACTACACCTCGCCAAGCTCCGCCTTGTAATCCATGTATGTATGATTTATGTATGTATCCTCTAACCTGGGATGTCATCACATTCAGTGAGGTGACACGGTCAGAATGTTACAGATGCAAATGGCACGAATAGAACTGACTATGTCATCTGAACGTTTTCCGTAAAGTTGTGCCCCTTTACTGTTCGACATCCCAGGTTTGACCCCTCGGACTAAGGTCAGAGGTCAAGGGGTTGTGGTTTAGAAGTAGTTGACCACCCTGCGGATGGACTGGATGTTGGGGTTCTGGGCCTGCCACTCCACGTGACTAGAGTAGTCTCCTCTCTCCACGATATACATACGGCCGCGGAAGTTAGGTTCCTCATAAAGCACCCAGCTATGGAAGGAGAGGTAAAGGAGGGGGAGAGAAGAGGGGGAGGAGGAGGAGGAGAGGAGAAGGGAGGAGGAGGGGGAGAGAAGAGGAGGAGGAGGAGGAGGAGGAGAGGGGAGGAGGAGGGGGGAGAAGAGGAGGAGGAGGAGGAGGAGGAGGAGGAGAGGATAGGGGAGGAGGAGGGGGAGAGAAGAGGAGGAGGAGGAGGAGTAGGAGGAGGGGGAGGAGGAGGAGGAGAGGAGAAGTGAGGAGGAGGGGGAGAGAGGAGGAAGGAGGAGTAGGAGAGTTGAGAAGAGGGAGTGGTTAGAAGAGAAGGAAAGCAGGATGGAGAAGATGAGAAGGAGGAGAGAAGAGAATATACAGTATGTAAGTCTTTACAATTTCCAGTCACACTGTATGTTAGGGATTACTGTATAATGTAGTTACCATAGCTCATTTACTGTATAATGTAGTTACCGTAGCTCATTTACTGTATAATGTAGTTACCGTAGCTCATTTACTGTATAATGTAGTTACCGTAGCTCATTTACTGTATAAAGTGTTTACCGTAGCTAATTTACTGTATAATGTTGTTACCGTAGCTAATTTACTGTGTAATGTGTTTACTGTAGCTAATTAACTGTATAATGTAGTTACTGTAGCTCATTTACTGTATAATGTAGTTACTGTAGCTAATTTACTGTATAATGTAGTTACCGTAGCTAATTTACTGTATAATGTAGTTACCGTAGCTAATTTGCTGTATAATGTAGTTACCGTAGCTCATTTACTGTGTAATGTAGTTACCGTAGCTCATTTACTATATAATGTAGTTACCGTAACTCATTTTCTATATAATGTAGTTACCGTAGCTCATTTACTGTATAAAGTGTTTACCGTAGATAATTTACTGTATAATGTAGTTACCGTAGCTCATTTACTGTATAAAGTGTTTACCGTAGCTCATTTACTGTATAAAGTGTTTACCGTAGCTCATTTACTGTATAATGTAGTTACCGTAGCTCATTTACTGTATAATGTAGTTACCGTAGCTCATTTACTGCATAAAGTGTTTACCGTAGCTAATTTACTGTATAATGTTGTTACCGTAGCTAATTTACTGTGTAATGTGCTTACTGTAGCTAATTTACTGTATAATGTAGTTACTGTAGCTCATTTACTGTATAATGTAGTTACTGTAGCTAATTTACTGTATAATGTAGTTACCGTAGCTAATTTACTGTATAATGTAGTTACTGTAGCTAATTTGCTGTATAATGTAGTTACCGTAGCTCATTTACTGTGTAATGTAGTTACCGTAGCTCATTTACTATATAATGTAGTTACCGTAGCTCATTTTCTATATAATGTAGTTACCGTAGCTCATTTACTGTATAAAGTGTTTACCGTAGATAATTTACTGTATAATGTAGTTACCGTAGCTCATTTACTGTATAATGTAGTTACTGTAGCTCATTTACTGTATAAAGTGTTTACCGTAGCTAATTTACTGTATAAAGTGTTTACTGTAGCTAATTTACTGTATAAAGTGTTTACCGTAGATAATTTACTGTATAAAGTGCTTACTGTAGCTAATTTACTGTATAAAGTGTTTACCGTAGATTATTTATTGTATAAAGTGTTTACCGTAGATAATTTATTGTACAAAGTGTTTACCGTAGATAATTTGCTATATTGAATTGAATGGAGTTGACTTGAATTGAATTGAATTGAATTGGCTTAAATTGAATTGAATTGACTTGAATTGAATTGAAATGTCAGCAGCAGTTGATTCAGTAGATACGTACGCTCCGTCTCCGTAGACCTTCAGAGAGTTGATGCAGTTCTTGGTCAGACCGCGTCCCTGCAGGAAGGGCACGTCATCACACACCTCAACACACTGGTCAGCAAAGTCAGCTCCCTCAAACAACTCCATCCTGTAGTGTTCTCCATGCTGGAAGAGGAGAGGAGGAGCAAGAGGAGAAGGAGGAGAAGGACAATGATGATGAAGAAGAGGAGGAGGATGAAGAGGAGGAGGAGGAGAATGAAGAGGAGAAGGAGGAGGAGGAAAGGCGGAGGAGGAAATGGGGAGGAGAAGGAGGAAGTGGAGGAGGAGGAGGATGGGTAGGAGAAGGAGAAAGTGGAGGAGGAGGATGGGGAGGAGGAGATGGGGAGGAGGATGGGGTGGAGGAGGAGAAGATGGGGAGAGGAGGAGAGGAAGGAGGAGGGGAGGAGAAGGAGGAGATGGAGGAGGAGGAGAGGGGGTGTATAGGAGGAGGAGGAGGAGGATGAAGAGGAGGAGAATGAAGAGGAGGAGGAGGAGGATGAAGAGGAGAAGGAGGAGGAGGAAAGGCGGAGGAGGAGATGGGGAGGAGAAGGAGAGGAAGGAGGAGGGGAGGAGAAGGAGAGGAAGGAGGAGGGGAGGAGAAGGAGGAAATGGAGGAGGAGGAGAGTGCGAGGAGGAGATGGGGAGGAGGGTGGAGTGGAGGAGGAGAAGATGGGGAGAGGAGGAGAAGGAGGAGGAGGAGATGGAGGAGGAGGGTGGAGTGGAAGAGAAGATGGGGGAGAGGAGGAGAAGGAGGAGGAGGAGGAGATGGGGAGGAGGGTGGAGTGGAGGAAAGGATGGGGGAGAGGAGGAGAAGGAGGAGGAGGAGATGGAGGAGGAGGGTGGAGTGGAAGAGAAGATGGGGGAGAGGAGGAGAAGGAGGAGGAGGAGGAGATGGGGAGGAGGGTGGAGTGGAGGAAAGGATGGGGGAGAGGAGGAGAAGGAGGAAATGGGGAGAGAATGATGAAAATGAAGAAGAGGAGGAGGAGGAGGAGGAGGAGAGGGGGACGAAAAATAAGAAATTACATCACTGTGACTTCAAGTTTAGGTGAAGTTCCAAAAATCTCAACAGTCAGTCAGTCTGTCTGTCTTCTCTATCTCACATTGTAATGTACCAGTCAGTCAGTCTGTCTGTCTTCTCTATCTCACATTATAATGTACCAGTCAGTCAGTCTGTCTGTCTTCTTTATCTCACATTGTAATGTGCCAGTCAGTCAGTATGTCTGTCTTCTCTATCTCACATTATAATGTACCAGTCAGTCAGTATGTCTGTCTTCTCTATCTCACATTATAATGTACCAGTCAGTCAGTCTGTCTGTCTTCTCTATCTCACATTGTAATGTACCAGTCAGTCTGTCAGTCTGTCTGTCTTGTCTATCTCACATTGTAATGTACCAGTCAGTCAGTCTGTCTGTCTTGTCTATCTCACATTGTAATGTACCAGTCAGTCAGTCTGTCTGTCTTCTCTATCTCACATTGTAATGTACCAGTCAGTCAGTCTGTCTGTCTGTCTTGTCTATCTCACGATGTAATGTACCAGTCAGTCAATCAGTCTGCGTGTGCCCAAGATACACTTTACAGCGGCCAATTTACCTGAATATTCTGTGCTGGCTTGACTATTTATCTTTACACATCAGTCACACTTTCCAGCTGGACCGGGTTACATAACGTATCTAGTGCCAGTCTTTTTTAAAGTGGGTTGAGGGGCGTAAACTGTCCTACTGCTTTTGTCCTCTTCTGACTTTAACCCTTCACGTCAAGTAGCTCTTACAACGCTGTTAGTGTGAAATAACTATAGTAACAATGTTGTTAAGAAGTAACCACCTAACTCTGTTACTATGCAAATACAAAGCTTATTACAAAATGACTATATGAGCACCGTAAAACCTACAGTATTCACAAAGCCACAGGTTACCATGGTGGCATAGGTTACCAGGGCGTCCGTTACCGCGGCATCAGTTTCCACAGCATCTGTTTACCGTAAGTGTTAGCGTTTAAACCTCACCATCCTGATAGGTCTGCAGGAGCCCATGTGATCATTGTGGGCGTTCCATCTCTGAAACTCGGGGTAATCTCCGTGCTCCAGCATGTACTGCTGGCCCTTGAAGTCGGGATGGTCGAAGCAGACGAAGGCGCCGCTCTCCACGCGGATGGAGTTGACGCGGTTCATGAATCCGCGGTCCTGGAAGTTATCACAGTCACCGCAGATCTCCAGCTTCCTGCCCGTGAAGCATTTCCCCTCATAGAAACAGATCTGGGTAGAATACAGACACAGAGGACAGAACAAGGGACAGTTTGGTGAGGTAGAAATAGAGTCTGACCTACAGGATGGAGGATATTACTCATCTTTGTGGCCTGCGCCTGACTCCGCCTTACCCACATCACCTAGACTCTGACAACTACTGTGCTAGCTCAGGTAGTATATTTTCCAGCCCAGTTCCAGCAACTATTGTGGATACGTAAGCAGGCCAGCCCAGTTCCAGCAACTATTGTTGGTATGTAAGCAGGCCAGCCCAGTTCCAGCAACTATTGTTGGTATGTAAGCAGGCCAGCCCAGTTCCAGCAACTATTGTTGGTATGTAAGCAGGCCAGCCCAGTTCCAGCAACTATTGTTGGTATGTAAGCAGGCCAGCCCAGTTCCAGCAACTATTGTTGGTATGTAAGCAGGCCAGCCCAGTTCCAGCAACTATTGTTGGTATGTAAGCAGGCCAGCCCAGTTCCAGCAACTATTGTTGGTATGTAAGCAGGCCAGCCCAGTTCCAGCAACTATTGTTGGTATGTAAGCAGGCCAGCCCAGTTCCAGCAACTATTGTTGGTATGTAAGCAGGCCAGCCCAGTTCCAGCAACTATTGTTGGTATGTAAGCAGGCCAGCCCGGGTCCAGCAACTATTGTTGGTATGTAAGCAGGCCAGCCCAGGTCCAGCAACTATTGGGGATACGTAAGCAGGCCAGCCCGGGTCCAGCAACTATTGTTGGTATGTAAGCAGGCCAGCCCAGGTCCAGCAACTATTGTTGGTATGTAAGAAGGCCAGCCCAGGTCCAGCAACTATTGTTGGTATGTAAGCAGGCCAGCCCGGGTCCAGCAACTATTGTTGGTATGTAAGCAGGCCAGCCCAGGTCCAGCAACTATTGTTAGTATGTAAGCAGGCCAGCCCGGGTCCAGCAACTATTGTTGGTATGTAAGCAGGCCAGCCCAGGTCCAGCAACTATTGTTGGTATGTAAGCAGGCCAGCCCAGGTCCAGCAACTATTGTTGGTATGTAAGCAGGCCAGCCCAGTTCCAGCAACTATTGTTGGTATGTAAGCAGGCCAGCCCAGGTCCAGCAACTATTGTTGGTATGTAAGCAGGCCAGCCCAGGTCCAGCAACTATTGTTGGTATGTAAGCAGGCCAGCCCAGGTCCAGCAACTATTGTTGGTATGTAAGCAGGCCAGCCCAGTTCCAGCAACTATTGTTGGTATGTAAGCAGGCCAGCCCAGTTCCAGCAACTATTGTTGGTATGTAAGCAGGCCAGCCCGGGTCCAGCAACTATTGTTGGTATGTAAGCAGGCCAGCCCAGGTCCAGCAACTATTGTTGGTATGTAAGCAGGCCAGCTCGGGTCCAGCAACTATTGTTGGTATGTAAGCAGGCCAGCCCAGGTCCAGCAACTATTGTTGGTATGTAAGCAGGCCAGCCCAGGTCCAGCAACTATTGTGGATATGTAACCAGTAATGTTTTCCCAGCCCTACAGCTTGTTTGGCTTGTTTGGGCTCAGTAGTGTGAAAAGAGCAACATGGTTATGCTCCTGTGGGTTAAGAGTCAACAGTCTTGGGGAGTAACTGACTACAAACAAACTGTAATTGTAATTAGTTACGTTACCAGCAAAAAATATTGTAATCAGATTACTTCTTGAATTACTTTTAAATTCAGAAAAGACGTTTACGAATGTTTTTCTCCATTTTGACATTCTATTAAGCGTTGAAAAAAGGCACAAGTTTAAGTTTGAGTGAGACTGGCTACCAATCAGAGACCACTGTGATGACACACCAACTGATGACCACCAATCAGAGACCACTGTGATGACACACCAACTGATGACCACCAATCAGAGACCACTATGGACTGGATGGGACTGGATGGTACCTGACGGCAGGACCGGCAGGAACGTCAGGTACTGTGCTGAGCAGCTCAGTGAGGTTCTAATCCACCTGTTCCAGTCTTTGCTGGAGCCTGGTCTCGTCCCACTGCCAAGGAAAACATCCACCATTATCCCTGTTCCTAAGAAGGACAAGCCTCGCTCTCTCAATGCCTCTCAGGGTCTGAGTAGGACCATGTCCCAGCCCTCCTCTGACACCTCTCAGGGTCTGAGTAGGACCATGTCCCAGCCCTCCTCTGAAACCTCTCAGGGTCTGAGTAGGACCATGTCCCAGCCCTCCTCTGACACCTCTCAGGGTCTGAGTAGGACCATGTCCCAGCCCTCCTCTGACACCTCTCAGGGTCTGAGTAGGACCATGTCCCAGCCCTCCTCTGACACCTCTCAGGGTCTGAGTAGGACCATGTCCCAGCCCTCCTCTGACACCTCTCAGGGTCTGAGTAGGACCATGTCCCAGCCCTCCTCTGAAACCTCTCAGGGTCTGAGTAGGACCATGTCCCAGCCCTCCTCTGACACCTCTCAGGGTCTGAGTAGGACCATGTCCCAGCCCTCCTCTGACACCTCTCCGGGTCTGAGTAGGACCATGTCCCAGCCCTCCTCTGACACCTCTCACCTCTCCTCTGACACTTCATTGACTGGTGTGACAGTACGGTGCTGGAGTTGAATGTCTCCAAGATGAAAAAAATGCTTGTCGACTTCAGGATGGATTAGGTGATCATCCAAGGTTGAGGAAGTAGACATTGTGGACGATTATAAATATCTTGGTACCATCTTCTATAACACACTGAAGTATGAAAAGAAAAACACAGACGCCATCATCCAAAAAATCTCACCAGAAACAATACTTCCTCAGGAAACTGACTTCATTCAGCGTCCACAAAACCGTTTACAGTTCTTTCATACAAAAGCGTTCTGTTTCTTCTTCGTATGCTGGATCCGCCTTCAAGCCATTGTGAACGGCTCCTGTAAGATCACCGGTGTAGGCCTCTCAGAAGTCTGGCTTCATTCTTTGAGCAGCAGGCCAAGGAGGAAGGCCCATGACATCCTGGGGGACAGCACCCATGTCCTCAACCCGCAGTGCAAACTGCTCCCTTTTTGACTGCTCTGTCTCAAGTGCTCCACCAATAGGAGCCGGGCCTCGTTTGTAACCGAGGCCATCTGCCTGGTTAACAGGACCATTAATAAGGAAGACATAGAGACTATTCTAGAGATAGTATAGCCCTGACGTTAATTAACAACTGTGACTACCATGAACTTTCAGTTTCTTAAAATTGCATTACGCACCCTTAACTGATGCTTTAAATAAATGTTTACATTTATTTGTTATACTGTTAGAGTGTGTTTGTCCTGTCTGAAGCACCCTGCAGCTCAGAATGAATCGCCCCGTTGGGATTAATACATTTGTATTGTGTCAATGTCTATTTTTTTTTTATTCAAATAAAAGTAAAAGTTGATAATTATCTAAAATTCTAAAATTGTTTGGGACTCTAGACGTTCGCGTTATACCCTCCTTTCGTTTTTGCCTTAAGTAACCTTCTGTCTTATGTTCCGATACCAAACGTAACATATAATACTAATTTGAGTGTCTCGGATTTACGTTTAGTATGTTACGTCTAGTCTATGAGACCAGGCTGGTATAGCGGTATGTATAGCTGGATACTGTATTCAGGGTAATCAGATTACAGATATTTTAGACTTTTTGGGGAGAAAAACTAGATTACTTCTTGGTTTGCTTCTAAATCCAGAAGAAAAAAAACAGATTGACACCTTTCTGCTTTCTAAAGGGCATTCAATTTAGCATTGAAAAAAGGCGCAAGTTTAGGTTTTTTCCACTTGAGCGAGACTGACCACAAGTCAGAGATCACTATGATGACACACCAAATGTGTTTGATTGATTACTATTTTTGTCTTCTTCTAATGCCTTTTGAGGGGAAAGCAATCAAAAACGTAACGGAAAGTAATCAGATTCCGTTACTGAGTTTGGGTAATCCAGACGTTACTGATAACATTTTTGGACAGGTAACTAGTAACTGTAACATAATACATTTTGAATGTAACCTGCCCAAACCTGACAGTATGTACAGTGAAAGTATTCAGACCCCTTGACTTTTTCCACATTTTGTTATGTTACAGCCTTATACTGCAATGGATTTAAAAAATAAAAAATTATTGTCCGTAGAGCCCCGAGACAGGATTGTGTCGAGGCAAAGATCTGGGGAATGGTACCAAAAAAATGTCTACAGCATTGAAGGTCCTTAAGAACACAATGGCCTTCATCATTCTGCAGCATTGAAGGTCCTCAAGAACACAATGGCCTCCATCATTCTTAAATGGAAGAAGTTTGGAACCACCAAAACTCTTCCTATAGCTGACCGCCCGGCCACACTGAGCAATCGGGGGAGGAAGGGCCTTGGTCAGGGAGTTGACCAAGAACCCGATGGTCACTATGACAGAGCTCCTCTGTGGAGATGAGAGAAACTTCCAGAAGGACAACCATCTCTGCAGCAGTCAAGCAATCAGGCCTTTATGGTAGAGTGGCCAGATGGAAGCCACTCCTCAGTAAAAGGCACATGACAGCCCGCTTGGAGTTTGCCAAAAGGCACCTAAAGGACTCAGACCATGAGAAACACGATTCTCTGGTCTGATGAAACCAAGATTGAACTCTTTGGCCTGAATGCCAAGTGTCACGTCTGGAGGAATCTTGGCACCATCCCTACGGTGAAGCATGGTGGTGGCAGCATCATGCTGTGGGGATGTTTTTCATCGGCAGGAACTGGGAGACTAGTCAGGATCGAGGGAAAGATGAACGGAGCAAAGTACAGAGAGATGCTTGATGAAAACCTGCTCCAGCGCTCAGGACCTCAGACTGGGGCGAAGGTGGACCTTCCAACAGGACAACGACTCTAACCACACAGCCAAGACAAAGCAGGAGTGGCTTTGGGAGAAGTCACTGAATGTCCTTGAGTGGCCCAGCCAGAGCCCAGACGTGAACCCGATCTAAAATCTCTGCAGAGACCTGAATGTATAGCTGAATGTATAGCTGTTAAGCTGTATAATGTATGTTTAGCTGTTTAGCTGTATACTGTATGTATAGCTGTGTACTGTATGTATAGCTGTATACTGTATGTATAGCTGTATACTGTATGTATAGCTGTATACTGTATGTATAGCTGTATACTATATGTATAGCTGTATACTGTATGTATAGCTGTATACTGTATGTATAGCTGTATACTATATGTATACTGTATGTATAGCTGTATACTGTATGTATAGCTGTATACTGTATGTATAGCTGTATACTGTATTTATAGCTGTATACTGTATGTATACTGTATGTATACTGTATACTGTATGTTTAGCTGTAAACTGTATGTAAAGCTGTATACTGTATGTGCAGCTGTTTAGCTGAATACTGTATGTATAGCTGTTTAGCTGTATACTGTATGTATACTGTATGTATAGTTGTATACTGTATGTATAGCTGTATACTGTATGTATAGCTGTTTAGCTGTATACTGTATGTATACTGTATGTATAGTTGTATACTGTATGTATAGCTGTATACTGTATGTATAGCTGTATACTGTATGTATAGCTGTATACTGTATGTATACTGTATGTATAGCTGTATACTGTATGTATACTGTATGTATAGCTGTATACTGTATGTATACTGTATGTATAGCTGTATACTGTATGTATAGCTGTATACTGTATGTATACTGTATGTATAGCTGTATACTGTATGTATACTGTATGTATAGCTGTATACTGTATGCATACTGTATGTATAGCTGTATAGCTGTATACTGTATGTATACTGTATGTATAGCTGTATAGCTGTATGTATAGTTGTATACTGTATGTATAGCTGTTTAGCTGTATACTGTATGTATAGCTGTATACTGTATGTACAGCTGTTTAGCTGTATACTGTATGTATAGCTGTATACTGTATGTATAGCTGTATACTGTATGTATAGCTGTATACTGTATGTATACTGTATGTATAGTTGTATACTGTATGTATAGCTGTATACTGTATGTATACTGTATGTATAGTTGTATATTGTATGTATAGCTGTATACTGTATGTATAGCTGTTTAGCTGTATACTGTATGTATAGCTGTATACTGTATGTTTAGCTGTATACTGTATGTATACTGTATGTATAGTTGTATACTGTATGTATAGCTGTATACTGTATGTATACTGTATGTATAGTTGTATACTGTATGTATAGCTGTATACTGTATGTATAGCTGTTTAGCTGTATACTGTACGTATAGCTGTATACTGTATGTATAGCTGTATACTGTATGTTTAGCTGTATACTGTATGTTTAGCTGTATACTGCATGTATAGCTGTATACTGTATACTGTATGTTTAGCTGTATACTGTATGTATAGTTGTATACTGTATGTTTAGCTGTATACTGTATGTTTAGCTGTATACTGTATGTATAGTTGTATACTGTATGTATGTATAGCTGTATACTGTATGTATATACTGTAAACTGTATGTATATACTGTATGTATAGCTGTATACTGTATGTATAGCTGTATACTGTATGTATACTGTATGTATAGCAGTATACTGTATGTATAGTTGTATACTGTATGTATAGCGGTATACTGTATGTATAGGTGTATACTGTATATATACTGTATACAGTATGTATAGGTGTATACTGTATGTATACTGTATACAGTATACAGTATACTGTATGTATAGCTGTATACTGTATGTATGGTTGTATACTAGCTGTATACTCTATGTATAGCTGTATACTATATGTATAGTTGTATACTGTATGTATAGTTGTGTACTGTATGTTTAGCTGTATACTGTATGTATAGCTGTATACTGTATGTATATTGTATGTATAGCTGTATACTGTATGTATAGTTGTATACTGTATGTATAGCTGTATACTGTATGTATAGCTGTATGTATAGCTGTATACTGCATTTATACTGTATGTATAGCTGTATACTGCATGTATACTGTTTGTATAGTTGTTTACTGTATGTATAGCTGTATACTGTATGTTTAGCTGTATACTGTATGTACAGTTGTATACTGTATGTTTAGCTGTATACTGTATGTATAGCTGTATACTGTATGTATAGCTGTTTAACTGTATACTGTACGTATAGTTGTATACTGTATGTATAGCTGTATGTATAGCTGTATACTGTATGTATAGCTGTATACTGTATGTATAGCTGTATACTGTATGTATAGCTGTATGTATAGCTGTATACTGTATGTATAGCTGTATACTGTACGTATAGCTGTATACTGTATGTATAGCTGTATACTGTATGTATAGCTGTATACTGTATGTATAGTTGTATACTGTATGTATAGCTGTATGTATAGCTGTATACTGTATGTATAGCTGTATACTGTATGTATAGCTGTATGTATAGCTGTATACTGTATGTATAGCTGTATACTGTATGTATAGCTGTATACTGTATGTATAGCTGTATGTATAGCTGTATACTGTATGTATAGCTGTATACTGTATGTATACTCTATGTATAGCTGTATACTGTATGTATACTGTATGTATAGCTGTATACTGTATGTATAGCTGTATACTGTATGTATAGCTTCCAGGTTCGATAGCTATCTACTCACCTTGCCTGAGTACTGCGACATTTTGTCCACCGTTTGTTGTCCACGTTTGTCCCACAGTGTGAGAGTGGAAAGATGTGGACCGCCTGATATATATGGCCAATAGGGAGAGGAGAGGCTGACCACCTGATATATATGGCCAATAGGGAGAGGAGAGGTATCACGAGGTCAACATAACAATGGCCCCACAATGAAAGGGTTTAAAGAAATTCTGCCCCATGGACACTTTCTCTTACATGTCACACTGCTGATAGTGGACTTTGGCTTAGTGGGGGGGGTCCAGGACAATGGCAGGGGAGGGACATTCTGCTTTGATTGGGATTTGAGGGGTGTACTGTGTGTTGTGGTGTCTGTTGATGGTATGGTGTGTGTTGATGGTGTGGAGAGTGTTGTGGTGTGTGTGTGTGTGTGTGTGTGTTTGTTGTGGTGTGTGCGTGTCCGTGTGTGTGTGTGTGTGTGTGTGTGTGTGTGTGTGTGTGTGTGCGTGTCCGTGTGTGTGTGTGTGTGAGTGGTCTGAGTGAATGTATAGATACAGAGTAGACAGTATTACAGGGTCAAATCAAATGCAAATCAACTCAAATTTTATTGGTCACATACACATGTTGTGCCGTGCGGCACAGACAAGATGCAGTAGATGGTATAGAGTATATACATATGAGAAATGTGGGATATGTAAACATTATTAAAGTGATGTTATTTAAAGTGACGAGTGAGTACCTTTGTTAAATCCATTTATAAAAGTGCCCAGTGATTTGTGTATGTTGGCAGCAGCCTCTCTATGCTAGTGATGGCTGTTTAACAGTCTGATGGCCTTGAGATCAGAATTACAGTGTTACAGGGTTACAGTATTACTCCTTAACCCCTCCCTACACTTTAACCTCTCTCAATACACCCTAACCTCTCCCTACACCCTAACCTCTCCCTACTCCCTAACCCCTCCCTACACCCTAACCTCTCCCTACACCCTAATTTCTCCCTACTCCCTAACGTCTCCCTACACTTTAACCCCTCCCTACAACCTAACGTCTCCCTACTCCCTAACCACTCCCCACTCCCTAACCCTCCCTACACCCTAACCTCTCCATACTCCCTAACCTCTCCCTACTCCATACTCCCTAACCCCTCCCTACTCCCTAACCCCTCCCTACTCCCTAACCTCTCCCTACACCCTAACCCCGCCCTACACCCTAACCCCTCCCTACTCCCTAACCTCTCCCTACTCCCTAACCTCTCCCTACACTTTAACCCCTCCCTACAACCTAACGTCTCCCTACTCCCTAACCTCTCCCTACACCCTACACCCTAACCCCTCCCTACTCCCTAACCTCTCCCTAACCTCTCCCTAGCCTCCCCTACTTCCTAACCTCTCCCTACTCCCTAACCCCTCCCTATTCCCTAACCTCTCCCTACTCCCTAGCCTCCCCTACTTCCTAACCTCTCCCTACTCCCTAACCCCTCCCTATTCCCTAACCCCTCCCTACTCCCTAACCTCTCCCTTCTCCCTAACCCTCCCTACTCCCTAGCCCCTCCCTACTCCCTAGCCCCCCCTACTCCCTAAACCCCCCCTACTCCCTAACCCCTCCCTACTCCCCAACCCCTCCCTAAGTGCACAGCTCAGTGTTCATCAGCATAGTTCCCTCCAAGCTCTGGATCCTGGACTTCCTTACGTGTCGCCACCAGGTGGGAAACGGGCCGCCCCCCAGGTGGTAAACGGGCCGCCCCCCAGGTGGTAAACGGGCTGCCCCCCTAGGTGATAATCGTAGGTAACAACACATCTGCCACGCTGATCCTCAACACTGGGGCCCCTCAGGGGTGTGTACTTTTTCCCCTCCTGTACTCCCTGTTCACCCACGATGTGTGGCCAAGCACTTTTCCAACACCATCATTAAGTTTGCTGACAACAGAACAGTGGTAGCCCTGATCACGGAAAACGATAAGACACACCTGGCAGTGGTGCCAGGACAATGACCTCTCCCTCAATGTCAGCAAGACAAATGAACAGATCGTGGACTACAGTACATGTACAGTAGTGGAGCAGGTCGAGAGCGTCAAGTTCCTCGGTGTCCACATCACTAAGGATCTTTCATGTTCCGAACACACCAAGACAGTTTTGAACGAGGGCACGACAACACCTTTTCCCCCTTAGGAGGCTGAAAAGATTTTGCATGAGTCCCCAGATCCTTAAAAAGTGGTCACTTTACAAATTACCTTGACTAAGCTGTACCCCCGAACATTGACTCTGTACCAGTACACCCTGTATATAGCCTCCACATTGACTCTGTACCGGTACCCCCCTGTATATAGCCTCCACATTGACTCTGTACCGTAACACCCTGTATATAGCCTCCACATTGACTCTGTACCGGTACCCCCTGTATATAGTCTCCACATTGACTCTGTACTGGTACACCCTGTATATAGCCTCCACATTGACTCTGTACCAGTACCCCCTGTATATAGCCTCCACATTGACTCTTTACCGTAACACCCTGTATATAGCCTCCACATTGACTCTTTACCGGTACCCCCTGTATATAGCCTCCACATTGACTCTGTACCGTAACACCCTGTATATAGCCTCCAGATTGACTCTGTACTGGTACCCCCTGTATATAGTCTCCACATTGACTCTGTACTGGTACACCATGTATATAGCCTCCACATTGACTCTGTACCAGTACCCCCTGTATATAGCCTCCACATTGACTCTTTACCATAACACCCTGTATATAGCCTCCACATTGACTCTGTACCGGTACCCCCTGTATATAGCCTCCACATTGACTCTGTACCGGTACCCCCTGTATATAGCCTCCACATTGACTCTGTACCGGTACCCCCTGTATATAGCCTCCACATTGACTCTGTACCGTAACACCCTGTATATAGCCTCCACATTGACTCTGTACCGTAACACCCTGTATATAGCCTCCACATTGACTCTGTACCGGTACCCCCTGTATATAGCCTCCACATTGACTCTGTACCGGTACCCCCTGTATATAGCCTCCACATTGACTCTGTACCGTAACACCTTGTATATAGCCTCCACATTGACTCTGTACCGGTACCCCCTGTATATAGCCTCCACATTGACTCTGTACTGGTACCCCCTGTATATAGTCTCCACATTGACTCTGTACTGGTACACCCTGTATATAGCCTCCACATTGACTCTGTACCAGTACCCCCTGTATATAGCCTCCACATTGACTCTTTACCATAACACCCTGTATATAGCCTCCACATTGACTCTGTACCGGTACCCCCTGTATATAGCCTCCACATTGACTCTGTACCGGTACCCCCTGTATATAGCCTCCACATTGACTCTGTACCGGTACCCCCTGTATATAGCCTCCACATTGACTCTGTACCGTAACACCCTGTATATAGCCTCCACATTGACTCTGTACCGTAACACCCTGTATATAGCCTCCACATTGACTCTGTACCGGTACCCCCTGTATATAGCCTCCACATTGACTCTGTACCGGTACCCCCTGTATATAGCCTCCACATTGACTCTGTACCGTAACACCCTGTATATAGCCTCCACATTGACTGTACCGGTACCCCCTGTATATAGCCTCTACATTGACTCTGTACCGTAACACCCTGTATATAGCCTCCACATTGACTCTGTGCCGTAACACTGTGTATATATTCTCCACATTGACTCTTTACCGTAAAACCCTGTATATAGCCTCCACATTGACTCTTTACCGTAACACCCTGTATATAGCCTCCACAATGACTCTTTACCGTAACACCCTGTATATAGCCTCCACATTGACTCTGCACCGGTACACCCTGTATATAGCCTCCACATTGACTCTGTACCGGTACCCCCTGTATATAGCCTCCACATTGACTCTGTACCGGTACCCCCTGTATATAGCCTCCACATTGGCTCTGTACCGGTACCCCCTGTATATAGCCTCCACATTGACTCTGTACCGGTACCCCCTGTATATAGCCTCCACATTGACTCTGTACCGGTACCCCCTGTATATAGCCTCCACATTGACTCTGTACCGGTACCCCCTGTATATAGCCTCCACATTGACTCTGTACCGGTACCCCCTGTATATAGCCTCCACATTGACTTTGTACCGGTACCCCCTGTATATAGCCTCCACATTGACTCTGTACCGGTACCCCCTGTATATAGCCTCCACATTGACTCTGTACCGGTACCCCCTGTATATAGCCTCCACATTGACTCTGTACCGGTACCCCCTGTATATAACCTCCACATTGACTGTACCGGTACCCCCTGTATATAGCCTCATTGTTGTTATGTACATTTTCAGGTATAACTTACCTCTTCAACGCTGTGCTGATAAATGTGTTGCTGAACATCAAGCCTCCTCCTTTTATAGCCTATCTTTGGTCTTTACACAGGATGTAACCTACGACTACAGGTGTAGTGTTTGTAGAATCATGTACATGTACTGTATGCTATCAGTTAGTGCCAACTCCTCTACGACTTATCAAATCAAAATGTATTTGTCACATGTGCCGAATACAACAGGAATAGACTTCACCATGAAATAATGACTTACAAGCCTTAAAACAACAAAGCAGTTCAAGAATTCCTAGGGCCGTCATTGAAAATAAGAATTTGTTCTTAACTGACTTGCCTAGTTAAATAAAGGTTAAAAAAATATCAGTGTTCACAGAGTTGACGAGCGTTGTTCTTCTATTCTTTATTATTCAGCTTTATTAGCCTTTTTTGTTCACAAGATTCATATCTTGTTCATTTCTAATTCTCTTTTTAAAATCAATAATTTCACTTCACGGTCTGACATAAGCATAAAAATAAAGCCAGTCGGCATTTTATCTGTTCAGTATTGTTTACGTTTTTTTTTTCATATGCGTTTCTTAACTGCTCAGCATTTTACTGCACTCTGTCGCTTCGTTCTGTTTGTCAGTGTGAGAATTCATCAATAAAGCTTTGTCTTCAGAAGATTCAAATGTCGATTTTGGAGCTCTATTCAAATCCATATTCTTAGGAATCCAAAAAACGGACTGTAAATTTAAAGAAATTAAATGAGTTCCACTTTTTTTTAAAACTTTTATTTAACTAGACAAGTCAGTTAAGATCAAATTCTTTATTACAATGACAGATGCCTACACCAGCCAAACCCGGACGACGCTGGGCCTACTTTACTACAGGCACCACAATAAGCTTTATATGACTTTATACCTCGTGGCTTTACCTCAGATTAAATAGTTCATCCAAGTTAATCGCAATGTTTAAAGATCACTGACTGTTCTCTCTTCTCCGGTTGACACATCGTCAGCGAGATGAAGATAGTGATATGGGCTGTGGCTCTAGCCCTGGTGTTGGCTAGTGGTGGGTCCGTCTTTTAACCCCTCCTGTCCTGTGGTGTTGGTGAGGCTCTGGAACTGTCTCGTATGCTGCATTCATGCCATGTCGGAACTCGTTTTCCACTTGGAAAGTATCAGAATAGAAAACTCTATGCAAATAACTTCATTTGAACTCAAGAGTTTCAGAGTTTCCTCTTCCTGCTTTTTACCTTCTGATTCCAGGAATCAACAGCGATTTCTGAAAAAAAAAACCTGGGAAATGGGCAATCCTAACCTTTTACCAATGACTCCCTGACCAATATGGCCGACCCATGGCCAATGTACATTCTAGTGTTCCTATAACGTTGCTATAGTTCTATGGTTCTCCTAACCCAGTGATATGGTGCGGTTGTCCCCTAGGTGAAGCACTGGTCTGTCTGCGCTGTGTGCCAGCTAAGGCAGGAGGAGACTGCAAGGTGACAGTAGAAACATGTCCACCAGAGAAGGACGGTTGTGCGGCCGCCAACTTCTTCAGAGCACCATGTAAGTACTGAGACTGACCGTGTTCGAAACCGAGGTCATCTGTGTGTCACTAGATGTTAGCCTGCTGAGCTAAAGCCTAAATATTGAAAGCGGACTTGACTAAAGAGTAATGTTGTGCCTATGCTACATTACTTGAAAAGCAGCATTGGATGTCACACACAGTTCTGTGCCCGTATTCACCAACGGCGTAGAGGTCAGGTTTTATATCATGATACATTATACGGACTGATCCTAGATCAGCACTCCTACTCTGAGATGCTTTATGAATACAGGCCGAGAGCTGTGGATAATGAAGACCTGGTCCTAGATCAGCACTGAGCTGTGGATAATGAAGACCTGATCCTAGATCAGCACTGAGCTGTGGATAATGAAGACCTGATCCTAGATCAGCACTGAGCTGTGGATAATGAAGACCTGATCCTAGATCAGCACTGAGCTGTGGATAATGAAGACCTGATCCTAGATCAGCACTGAGCTGTGGATAATGAAGACCTGATCCTAGATCAGCACAGAGCTGTGGATAATGAAGACCCGATCCTAGATCAGAACTACTACTCTGAAATGCCCTGGTCAGAAAAATCAAGAATAAAAGGTTTATAATACAGGTTAAAGTCAACAGTTAACAGCTGTCACACAGTAACATAGTAATTTCTTTTCTCCCTCAGTTAGCCATTTCCAGAGATGCATGGACATGTCGGGCTGTGAGCAGTTCCAAACCAACGCTGACATCAACATGAAGTGTTGTGACACTGACAAATGCATCACATTCTAGTCTTTCTGCTGTGTGTCAGCATTGGCCAGCTACTCTGAGACTGTCTGCTGTAACAGACAGTCTTTCTGCTGTGCGTCAGCATTGGCCAGCTACTCTGCTGTGTGTCAGCATTGGCCAGCTACTCTGAGACTGTCTGCTGTAACAGACAGTCTTTCTGCTGTGTGTCAGCATTGGCCAGCTACTCTGAGACTGTCTGCTGTAACAGACAGTCTTTCTGCTGTGTGTCAGCATTGGCCAGCTACTCTGAGACTGCTGTAACAGACAGTCTTTCTGCTGTGTGTCAGCATTGGCCAGCTACTCTGAGACTGTCTGCTGTAACAGACAGTCTTTCTGCTGTGTGTCAGCATTGGCCAACTACTCTGAGACTGCTGTAACAGACAGTCTTTCTGCTGTGTGTCAGCATTGGCCAGCTACTCTGAGACTGTCTGCTGTAACAGACAGTCTTTCTGCTGTGTGTCAGCATTGGCCAGCTACTCTGAGACTGCTGTAACAGACAGTCTTTCTGCTGTGTGTCAGCATTGGCCAGCTACTCTGAGACTGTCTGCTGTAACAGACAGTCTTTCTGCTGTGTGTCAGCATTGGCCAGCTACTCTGAGACTGTCTGCTGTAACAGACCGTCTTTCTGCTGTGTGTCAGCATTGGCCAGCTACTCTGAGACTGTCTGCTGTAACAGACAGTCTTTCTGCTGTGTGTCAGCATTGGCCAGCTACTCTGAGACTGTCTGCTGTAACAGACCGTCTTTCTGCTGTGTGTCAGCATTGGTTGAATCAACGTGGTTTCCACGTAATTTTTTTTTTGTTGCTTTGAGCTTAAATTTTTTGGGTAGGCAAAATCTATTTTGTAAAATGATTGAATCTGAATCAAAGATTATGAATCATCATTATTGGAATGATACAACGTACACTCCTGAAATACATCGTAACTGTACACTTTAATGACTACAATGGAAAAAAAAACATTTGTACAACATTTTTAACATTAGAAAATGGGATGTAGATTTTTTGGGGGTGCTGGGGGGGGTTGCTGAAGTCTAAAAATAAAGAGCTGTGTATTGGAGACAGGAACATCTGTAATGAATCAGAAGACGTGTCTAAAGAGCCAATCCTAACTTCCACTTCAGTTGAATTTCCACTTAGTCATGCATTGATGTCAATGGGAGACTGAGGCCTAGATTCAATCAGATCAGGCGTTAAAACGGCAACAGACGACACCAGCATAGCTGATGTTTCGGAGATGTCGGAGGTGGAACTGAGTTGGAACTGTGAAATCGGTGAGCAGCTGCTCTTGCGATCATTGTCACAAAGCCAGAAAGAGTTCAGAAGGAGAAAGTGTTGGCTATAATAGAAATAATGATGCTTAAATCAAAAATAGTTAAAAACAGAATAATGAGGATTTCTATCCTCCTATTGGAGGTGTAGATTACATCTCACATTCCAGTGTTCCTATTGGATGTTTAGATTACATCTCACATTCCAGTGTTCCAAATGGAGGTGTAGATTACATCTCACATTCCAGTGTTCCTATTGGATGTTTAGATTACATCTCACATTCCAGTGTTCCTATTGGAGGTGTAGATTACATCACACATTCCAGTGTTCCTAATGGAGGTTTAGATTACATCTCACATTCCAGTGTTCCTGATAGAGGTGTAGATTACATCTCACATTCCAGTGTTCCTATTGGATGTTTAGATTACATCTCACATTCCAGTGTTCCAAATGGAGGTGTAGATTACATCTCACATTCCAGTGTTCCTGATAGAGGTGTAGATTACATCTCACATTCCAGTGTTCCAAATGGAGGTGTAGATTACATCTCACATTCCAGTGTTCCTATTGGATGTTTAGATTACATCTCACATTCCAGTGTTCCTATTGGATGTTTAGATTACATCTCACATTCCAGTGTTCCTAATGGAGGTGTAGATTCCATCTCACATTCCAGTGTTCCTAATGGAGGTGTAGATTACATCTCACATTCCAGTGTTCCTAATGAAGGTGTAGATTACATCTCACATTCCAGTGTTCCTAACAGAGGTGTAGATTACATCACACATTCCAGTGTTCCTAATGGAGGTGTAGATTACATCTCACATTCCAGTGTTCCTAATGAAGGTGTAGATTACATCTCACATTCCAGTGTTCCTAACAGAGGTGTAGATTACATCTCACATTCCAGTGTTCCTAATGGAGGTGTAGATTACATATCACATTCCAGTGTTCCTATTGGATGTTTAGATTACATCTCACATTCCAGTGTTCCTAATGGAGGTGTAGATTACATCTCACATTCCAGTGTTCCTAATGGAGGTGTAGATTACATCTCACATTCCAGTGTTCCTAATGGAGGTGTAGATTACATCTCACATTCCAGTGTTCCTATTGGATGTTTAGATTACATCTCACATTCCAGTGTTCCTATTGGATGTTTAGATTACATCTCACATTCCAGTGTTCCTAATGGAGGTGTAGATTCCATCTCACATTCCAGTGTTCCTAATGGAGGTGTAGATTACATCTCACATTCCAGTGTTCCTAATGGAGGTGTAGATTCCATCTCACATTCCAGTGTTCCTAATGGAGGTGTAGATTACATCTCACATTCCAGTGTTCCTAATGAAGGTGTAGATTACATCTCACATTCCAGTGTTCCTAATGGAGGTGTAGATTCCATCTCACATTCCAGTGTTCCTAATGGAGGTGTAGATTACATCTCACATTCCAGTGTTCCTAATGAAGGTGTAGATTACATCTCACATTCCAGTGTTCCTAACAGAGGTGTAGATTACATCACACATTCCAGTGTTCCTAATGGAGGTGTAGATTACATCTCACATTCCAGTGTTCCTAATGAAGGTGTAGATTACATCTCACATTCCAGTGTTCCTAACAGAGGTGTAGATTACATCTCACATTCCAGTGTTCCTAATGGAGGTGTAGATTACATATCACATTCCAGTGTTCCTATTGGAGGTGTAGATTACATCTCACATTCCAGTGTTCCTATTGGATGTTTAGATTACATCTCACATTCCAGTGTTCCTAATGGAGGTGTAGATTACATCTCACATTCCAGTGTTCCTAATGGAGGTGTAGATTACATCTCACATTCCAGTGTTCCTAATGGAGGTGTAGATTACATCTCACATTCCAGTGTTCCTATTGGATGTTTAGATTACATCTCACATTCCAGTGTTCCTAATGGAGGTGTAGATTACATCTCACATTCCAGTGTTCCTATTGGAGGTGTAGATTACATCTCACATTCCAGTGTTCCTAATGGAGGTGTAGATTACATCTCACATTCCAGTGTTCCTAATGGAGGTGTAGATTACATCTCACATTCCAGTGTTCCAAATGGAGGTGTAGATTACATCTCACATTTCAGTGTTCCTAATGGAGGTGTAGATTACATCTCACATTCCAGTGTTCCTAATGGAGGTGTAGATTACATCTCACATTCCAGTGTTCCTAATGGAGGTGTAGATTACAATGTTCCTATTGGATGTTTAGATTACATCTCACATTCCAGTGTTCCTAATGGAGGTGTAGATTAAATCTCACATTCCAGTGTTCCTATTGGATGTTTAGATTACATCTCACATTCCAGTGTTCCTAATGGAGGTGTAGATTACATCTCACATTCCAGTGTTCCTAATGGAGGTGAAGATTACATCACACATTCCAGTGTTCCTAATGGAGGTGTAGATTACATCTCACATTCCAGTGTTCCTAATGGAGGTGTAGATTACATCTCACATTCCAGTGTTCCTAATGAAGGTGTAGATTACATCTCACATTCCAGTGTTCCTAACGGAGGTGTAGATTCCATCTCACATTCCAGTGTTCCTAACGGAGGTGTAGATTCCATCTCACATTCCAGTGTTCCTATTGGAGGTGTAGATTACACCTCACATTCCAGTGTTCCTATTGGATGTTTAGATTACATCTCACATTCCAGTGTTCCTATTGGATGTTTAGATTACATCTCACATTCCAGTGTTCCTAATGGAGGTGTAGATTCCATCTCACATTCCAGTGTTCCTAATGGAGGTGTAGATTACATCTCACATTCCAGTGTTCCTAATGGAGGTGTAGATTCCATCTCACATTCCAGTGTTCCTAATGGAGGTGTAGATTACATCTCACATTCCAGTGTTCCTAATGAAGGTGTAGATTACATCTCACATTCCAGTGTTCCTAACAGAGGTGTAGATTACATCTCACATTCCAGTGTTCCTAACAGAGGTGTAGATTACATCTCACATTCCAGTGTTCCTAATGGAGGTGTAGATTACATATCACATTCCAGTGTTCCTATTGGAGGTGTAGATTACATCTCACATTCCAGTGTTCCTAATGGAGGTGTAGATTACATCTCACATTCCAGTGTTCCTAATGGAGGTGTAGATTACATCTCACATTCCAGTGTTCCTAATGGAGGTGTAGATTACATCTCACATTCCAGTGTTCCTAATGGAGGTGTAGATTACATCTCACATTCCAGTGTTCCTATTGGATGTTTAGATTACATCTCACATTCCAGTGTTCCTAATGGAGGTGTAGATTACATCTCACATTCCAGTGTTCCTATTGGAGGTGTAGATTACATCTCACATTCCAGTGTTCCTAATGGAGGTGTAGATTACATCTCACATTCCAGTGTTCCTATTGGTCAACAAGGCTGCGTTGGAATTTCTCTTAATGTGACTACATTCAGCCAAAAGCAAGCTAGGTAATGCTACATATCAACCAGTGGAGGCTGGTGGGAGGAGCTATAGGAGGACAGGCTTATTGTTATGGCTGGAGTCGAATGGAATCAATGGAATGGAGTCAAACACGTGGTTTCCATGGTTTCCATATGTTTGATACCGTTCCATTGATTCCACTCCAGCCATTACAATGAGCCTGTCCTCCCACCAGCCTCCACTGGTATCAACAGCCATTGTCAGCCAACCCATTAAGGGTTGGAAGCTATGGTGAGCTTCGATTGGTCACTTACGTCACAATATCGTGGAGGATTTGAATAAAGTTCAGCTTTCCCCAACTTTAGTCCCGCCTCGTTCAGCTCCCTTTCCCATGCTCGGTCCCTCTCCGCTTCTCTTGCTTTCCTTCCATTGAAAGTGAACGGCTTCTGATGTTTCACCGTGCGATTCCACTTCCTAGTATAAACAGGCCATTAACTGAAGATGATGTGGGTGATGAAACTGAAACCATTGATTTCCAATTGGAAGAGAATCAAAGTGGGCGGGGGGGACCGTTGAGTGGTGCGAACATGGGAGAGGGCCGGACCAATGAACTTTATGCAAATACTCTGCAACATCGCTGGACGCTTGACCAATCGAAGGTCACTATAGCTTCCAGACTCTACTGGAGTCTAGCCTGGTGAGGAGTCCTAGTTAAAACGTACAGCTAGGTGTAATGACGAAAGGCGCTTGTGAATTTGACAGCTCTAACGCAGTTTCACCAACAACGTCAAAACAGGTATTCGGACGTCGGCTGAAGCGGATCAGATTGAATCGGGCTCTAAGTGAAAGTTTGACTTAAGGAAGTTGGGATTGAACAATTGAACAATTTCCTGTAAGAATCAGTGGTGTGACAATGACAATAACAATGGAAGAAAGCTGTGTAACCACCATGAGACCAGAATGGAACCTGTGCAGGAGCCCTCCTGTAGGTTTTAATGCCAACCCTCCTGTAGGTTTTAATGCCAACCATCCTGTAGGTTTTAATGCCAACCCTCCTGTAGGTTTTAATGCTAACCATCCTGTAGGTTTTAATGCCAACCCTCCTGTAGGTTTTAATGCCAACCATCCTGTAGGTTTTAATGCCAACCCTCCTGTAGGTTTTAATGCCAACCCTCCTGTAGGTTTTAATGCTAACCATCCTGTAGGTTTTAATGCTAACCCTACTGTAGGTTTTAATGCCAACCCTCCTGTAGGTTTTAATGCCAATCCTCCTGTAGGTTTTAATGCCAACCCTCCTGTAGGTTTTGGCTCTAACCCTCCTGTAGGTTTTAATGCTAACCCTCCTGTAGGTTTTAATGCCAACCCTCCTGTAGGTTTTAATGCCAACCGTCCTTAATGCTAACCCTCCTGTAGGTTTTAATGCTAACCCTCCTGTAGGTTTTAATGCCAACCCTCCTTAATGCTAACCCCCCTGTAGGTTTTAATGCTAACCATCCTGTAGGTTTTAATGCCAACCCTCCTGTAGGTTTTGGCTCTAACCCCAGTTGTAACTAACCTGATTCAGCTCATCAACCAGCTATTATTATTGGAATCAGAACCGCTAGATTATGGTTACGGAGGGTATCGCTCCAGGAACAGGGTTGGAGTTAAAACCTACAGGAGGGTAACTCTCCAGGAACAGGGTTGGAGTTAAAACCTACAGGAGGGTAACTCTCCAGGAACAGGGTTGGAATTAAAACCTACAGGAGGGTAACTCTCCAGGAACAGGGTTAGAGTTAAAACCTAACGGAGGGTATCGCTCCAGGAACAGTGTTGGAGTTAAAACCTAACGGAGGGTATCGCTCCAGGAACAGGGTTGGAATTAAAACCTAACGGAGGGTATCGCTCCAGGAACAGGGTTGGTGTTAAAACCTAACGGAGGGTATCGCTCCAGGAACAGGGTTGGAGTTAAAACCTACCGGAGGGTATCGCTCCAGGAACAGGGTTGGAGTTAAAACCTACAGGAGGGTAGCTCTCCAGGAACAGGGTTGGAGTTAAAACCTACAGAAGGGTATCGCTCCAAGAACAGGGTTGGAGAGACTGTTCTTGGAGCTAGTGGTAATTTCTTGCCAGGGCCTCAGTTTTGCATCAGGGCTGAGGTCAAAACAGTTGAGAGGTGGATTGTGGGAAATGTACAGTATGACAGAAAACAGTCACTCAACCTTTCATAACAAATGGGAAAACAATACAGACATACAGAAACAAAAATATAGGTAAATAAACAGTTGATGACAACTGATGACAGTTGATGACAATTGATGACAGTTGATGACAGTTGAGAAGTAGTAGTTGGAACTGGCAGGAAGCCTTCAAGTAACGGGATATCCCAGTGCAGTGTCCTATTCTGTGTTTGATTGTTTGGCAGCTCTACATGAGGGAGCAGGAAGTCTTCCCTGGTTGGACGCCGCCTTTCAGCTTCTCCGCCTCCAGGATCATGGTCTTGAACACCTCCACTGCCGTCTGAGACGGGGAATAGAATAGAGTCAGAGTAGAATCCACTAGAACCCAGAATAGAATGGAATAGAGTCAGAGTAGAATCCACTAGAACCCAGAATAGAATGGAATAGAGTCAGAGTAGAATCCACTAGAACCCAGAATAGAATGGAATAGAGTCAGAGTAGAATCCACTAGAACCCAGAATAGAATGGAATAGAGTCAGAGTAGAATCCACTAGAACCCAGAATAGAATAGAATAGTCAGAGTAGAATCCACTAGAACCCAGAATAAAATGGAATAGAAGACTAGTTTTGTAATCTTTTAAAACACAACTGCCATCTGAGACAGGAGAAATACAATAAAGTTAGAGTAGCCCAGCAGAATATATTAGACCAGATGACTTTGTTATCTATCGAAACACCACGGTCTGAGACAGGAAGCATATACTAGAATAAAACTGTACAGCTATTTTAATACTTTAATATATATTATAAACTGAGTGGTTTGAGCCCTGAATTCTGATGAACTGAAACCCATGGTGTATCAGACCGTATAACCACGGGTAATGACAAAACGTTTAGTTTTACTGCTCTAATTACGTTGGTAACCAGTTTATAATAGCAATAAGGCACCTCTGGGGTTTGAGATATATGGCCAATATACCACGGCTAACGACTGTATCCAGGCACTCCGCGTCGCATCATGCATAAGAACAGCCCTTAGCCGTGGTATATTAGCCATATATACCTAAATGGACTGATGATTTTGGGGACTGTCACGACTCTCTTGATCAGGTCAGGTTACAAGAGACCCCAACCCTACAGATTATCCCTCAACCACAAGAGGAGAGAGCTGTGGGTCTGAAGACGTGGGGGGGTTTTATGGCCCCTCACGCCCCTGGTAAATCTCAGGCCACAGACAATTTCCTTTGTCCTGTTACTATGGAGACCCAGCCTCAGAACATTAAACATGAAATAAAGGGACTTTGGAACAATGGTTTCCGTCAGCCACAATGGTGTCATGACGATAGGTGGAATATGAAAATGTATGTCATTTTTGTTTTGTTATTAAAACGGTTAATATATTATTTACGAAAACATTGTAACATCAAGGGTTTTCCTAGTATATTTTTGATGTTTACACATTGTACGTTGTGTGGAAAATATCCAAATCAAAGAGAATGTTTTGGGGAAGATGACATTTTTATTTATTTTATTTCACCTTTATTTAACCAGGTAGCCTAGTTCACCTTTATTTAACCAGGTAGGCCAGTTCACCTTTATTTAACCAGGTAGGCCAGTTCACCTTTATTTAACCAGGTAGGCCAGTTCACCTTTATTTAACCAACTAGGGTAAGTTTGGCGGCGTGACTGAAGGAGGCTTTGTTGCGGAATAGAAAGCCGACTCTAGATTTGATTTTAGATTGGAGATGTTTGATATGAGTCTGGAAGGAAAGTTTACAGTCTAGCCAGACACCTAGGTACTTATAGATGTCCACATATTCTAGGTCGGAACCATCCAGGGTGGTGATGCTAGTCGGGCGTGAGGGTGCAGGCAGCAAACGGTTGAAAAGCATGCATTTGGTTTAAGTTTAAATGTTAAGTTAGTTATCTAAAATGGGATTTGAGAAAAACCTAACCCTTGCCTCATTAATTTGGTACGTCCAGATAATTTCCCTAAAGGCGTTTACGCCCACTTCTGACCCAAGGGTATAAAACCTGTGAGTATAGAATTTACAACCAAGACTACGTGACCCCAGCTGCAGCAGGGTCTGAAAAGTCAAACAACCCAGAACGCAACGCAAGTTTGAGGACAAAGAAATCCTTTTCTATCCAAGCTACGGATGAGTAGCTGTGTCTAAGCGGGTGAAATCAAGTCGAACCAACTAGCCTCCATCTCCCATCGAATCGTGGTATCTAAAGGGGTTTCATTCCTATGCTGTGAGCTCTGAGCTACAGAGTTGTCTGTCCTCAGAAGACCCCTTCCAGAGAAAGGGGTGAGGTAACAGACTCCTAAGCCACAAAAGATACGGACACCGTGAGGACGAACAAGGAGGTGCAGGAGAAGTGCGTCATCGAACAGCGGAACGGTCCACGCAGAGAATCCCCGGAGATCAACTCCCACGTAATTACATCATTATATATTCTGACCCACGAGGGCGGCGGTTTGAGGCAAGGCTAGGGTTAGAATAGCACAGCTGACAAATTCACCCAAATAATTTTAGCTTTTTAGTAAATAAATATTCAATTAAGATTGGTGTGGTACTAATTCATTAGTGGGACCCGGGTCCCGCGACTCAAGGGCTATATACGACATTCAGATTATGAGACTAATAGAGGCAACTTGTGTTTGGGAATAATCAGAATTGGTTGGTAACATGTTTTATATTCATCATATGTTTGTAAGTTACTTCTCATCAGAATGTTATTTTTGTATAATACTGTGGCGGGGTTGCAGTATCTGTTCTCTGTCAGGACTAAGTTGTTTGGGCCGGAGAGAGGGGAGAGGTCAAGCATGTATCTCTTGGCTCCACAATGTCTGTGTGCCACTCAGTGTGTCTCTGTGATCTTGTCAAGATAGGATGGATTTGATATATGCCTGTTGATATGGAGGATTGGTTTATGGTTCTGAGTTTGAGAAAATGACATAGTTTAGGAGACAAAGCTGAACGATTTATTATGTCTATGCTGTCTGACTATGTGTGTTTTTTGCTATTAAAGGATCTTAGTTGCAAAGTGTAAGGGACTCTCAGAGAATTCATTGATAGACACTGAATCGATCTGAGAGTCACAGGGTTGTGATAGAGCTCATATAATTAAAGATGGACTTTGTGATAACTAACTCTGACTTGTGTGTGTGGTTTGCTCTCATGATTTGGTAAATAGAGGAAATTTCCACGACACTTGTTAATTAGCGGCTGTTGTAAAATTGATATTCTGATATTCTTTGATTTAACCATGGTGCCCCAGGTTAATGAGTTAATCACGTAATTAAAACTTATAATCATTCGATGAGCAGCAGTCGCCACATTAACCAATAGGATGCAACGTTAACCAATACAACGTCACGACAGGACGCAACGTTAACCAATACAACGTCACGACAGGACGCAACGTTAACCAATACAACGTCACGACAGGACGCAACATTAACCAATACAACGTCACGACAGGACGCAACGTTAACCAATACAACGTCACGACAGGACGCAGCGTTAAACAATACAACGTCACGACAGGACGCAGCGTTAACCAATACAACGTCACGACAGGACGCAACGTTAACCAATACAACGTCACGACAGGACGCAACGTTAACCAATACAACATCACGACAGGACGCAACGTTAACCAATACAACGTCACGACAGGACGCAACGTTAACCAATACAACGTCACGACAGGACGGAACGTTAACCAATACAACGTCACGACAGGACGCAGCGTTAAACAATACAACGTCACGACAGGACGCAGCGTTAACCAATACAACGTCACGACAGGACGCAACGTTAACCAATACAACGTCACGACAGGACGCAACGTTAACCAATACAACGTCACGACAGGACGCAACGTTAACCAATACAACGTCACGACAGGACGCAACATTAACCAATACAACGTCACGACAGGACGCAGCGTTAACCAATACAACGTCACGACAGGACGCAGCATTAACCAATACAACGTCACGACAGGACGCAACATTAACCAATACAACGTCACGACAGGACGCAACGTTAACCAATACAATGTCACGACAGGACGCAACGTTAACCAATACAACGTCATGACAGGACGCAACGTTAACCAATACAACGTCACGACAGGACGCAACGTTAACCAATACAACGTCACGACAGGACGCAACATTAACCAATACAACGTCACGACAGGACGCAGCGTTAACCAATACAACGTCACGACAGGACGCAACGTTAACCAATACAACGTCACGACAGGACACAACGATTACAGAAAAGAGGACAAAATGGATGATTTTCCTGAAAGAACTGCGGTAGCATGTGGTAACATGTGGTAGCAGGGGGAAGACGTGCTGTCGAGTGTGAGAGGACTGTGTTAAGTTCTTGGTGATGTGGACACCGAGGAATTCAAAGCTCTCGAACCGCTCCACCTACAACCCTGTCTATGTGAATGGGGGCGTGGCTCAGCTCCACCTACAACCCTGTCTATGTGAATGGGGGTGTGGCTCAGCTCCACCTACAACCCTGTCTATGTGAATGGGGGCGTGGCTCAGCTCCACCTACAACCTTGTCTATGTGGATGGGGGCGTGGCTCAGCTCCACCTACAACCCTGTCTATGTGAATGGGGGCGTGCTCGGCCCTCCGTTTCCTGTAGTCCACAATCAGCTCCTTTGACTTGCGTGAGTGTGTGTGTGTGTGCGTGTGCGTGTGTGTGAGTGTGAGAGAGAGACAGAGAGAGAGGGAGAGAGAGTGATGCACTTGTGAGGTAGTTGAAGAGAACCTTTATAGTTCTGAGTAGCTGATTGGCTGATGGTGGGACATGCATGCCATGTTTGAAAAGGATCGTAAGTGCACTGGAACAGCCATCAACCACAAATGTGGTATGTGCTTACACTTCACGTCTTACTCTGGGTTTGATCTGATTTACTACAATTTGGTCAAATGCGACGCGAACTGATCTGGGGCCTGTAGATCAGGTAGTGTCTAAGAGCTGACGGGGGGGGGCCTGTAGATCAGGTAGTGTCTAAGAGCTGATCTGGGGCCAGTAGATCAGGTAGTGTCTAAGAGCTGATCTGGGGCCTGTAGATCAGGTAGTGTCTAAGAGCGTATCTGGGGCCAGTAGATCAGGTAGTGTCTAAGAGCTGATCTGGGGCCAGTAGATCAGGTAGTGTCTAAGAGCGTATCTTGGGCCAGTAGATGAGGTAGTGTCTAAGAGCTGATCTGGGGCCAGTAGATCAGGTAGTGTCTAAGAGCTGATCTGGGGCCAGTAGATCGGGTAGTGTCTCACCTGGTTCTCCTTAGCTGAGGACTCCATGAAGGCAGCATTCCAGGAGTCTGCTAGGGCCTTCCCTTCCTCACAGCTGATCACCCTGGGACACACAAAACATAGCACACCAATCTGACACCACAGTGTGTGTGTGTGTGTGTGTGTGCGTGCGTGCGTGCGTGTGTGTGTGTGTGTGTGTGTGTGTGTGTGCGTCATACCGTTCCATGTGCAGGTCATTCTTATTCCCCACCAATATAATAGGTACTCTGTAGAGAAACATATGTTGTATTACATGTATCCCATATTCCAAAAATGACAGACACAGTCAGGTTATAGTAGAGGGTTAATATACTGTCAGGTTATAGTAGCCTAGCGGTTAGAGTGTAGAGGCGGTAGGTAGCCTAGTGGTTAGAGTGTAGAGGCGGTAGGTAGCCTAGTGGTTAGAGCGTTGGGTCAGTAACCGAAAGGTTGCTAGATCGAATCTCCGAGTTGACAAGGTAAAAATCTGTAGTTCTGCCCCTGAACAAGGCAGTTAACCCACTGTTAATGGGCCGTCATTGCAAATAAGAATTTGTTCTTAACTGACTTACCTAGTTAAATAATTGTAAAAAAAGATATATATATATACACACACGTCAGGTTACAGTAGATACTCACTGAGCTTTCCCCACCATATCCAGAAGTTTTTCATGGATAACCTGAACTACTTCAAAACTGGAAGAGAAGAAAAACAATATGTCATAGATACTGTTATAGATACTGGAAGAGAAGAGAGAAAAACAGCAGATGACATACTGACATACATACTGTACTACATACTGAAAAACATACTGTACAACATAATGTCATACATACTTACATACATACAGTACTACATACTGTACTACATACTGAAATACATACTGTCATACATACTGTACTACAGACTGTCATACATACTGTACTACACACTGCTAGACATACTGCCAGACATACTGCCATACACACTGCCAGACATACTGCCATACACACTGCCAGACATACTGCCATACACACTGCCAAACACACTGCCAGACATACTGCTATACACACTGCCAAACACACTGCCAGACATACTGTACGACAGACTGCCAAACACACTGCCAGACATACTGTCAGACATACTGTACGACAGACTGCCAAACACACTGCCAGACATACTGTCAGACATACTGTACGACAGACTGCCAGACATACTATTATACATCCTGCTTATCCAGCCCTACTCTAATACTCCTGAATCAGCCCTACTCTAATACACCTGATTCAGCCCTACTCTAATACACCTGATTCAGCCCTACTCTAATACACCTGATTCAGCCCTACTCTAATACTCCTGAATCAGCCCTACTCTAATACACCTGATTCAGCCCTACTCTAATACACCTGATTCAGCCCTACTCTAATACTCCTGAATCAGCCATACTCTAATACACCTGATTCAGCCCTACTCTAATACACCTGATTCAGCCCTACTCTAATACTCCTGAATCAGCCCTACTCTAATACACCTGAATCAGCCCTACTCTAATACACCTGAATCAGCCCTACTCTAATACACCTGAATCAGACCTACTCTAATACACCTGATTCAGCCCTACTCTAATACACCTGAATCAGACCTACTCTAATACACCTGATTCAGCCCTACTCTAATACACCTGAATCAGACCTACTCTAATACACCTGATTCAGCTGCTCATCCAGACCTTGTTTAGATGAATCAGCTTGGAGTAAAATCCTGCACACCCAATGGTTGAGCACCCTTGTAGAAGACCACACTGCACAATCTACATCTTAAAAAAATGTTAAGTAAATATCTGACTAACCTTTTATTAGATGTGACAGAGTAGACCAGGATGTATCCATTGATATCTATGGAATAGGTCTGAGGAAAGATAGAGTACTCATCCTGGAACAGACAGAGAGAGAGAGAGAGAGAGAGAGAGAGAGAGACAGACAGACAGACAGACAGACAGACAGACAGACAGACAGACAGACAGACAGAGAGAGAGAGAGAGACAGAGAGAGAGAGAGAGAGAGAGAGAGACAGAGAGACACAGAGAGAGAGAGAGAGAGAGAGAGAGAGAGAGAGAGAGAGATAAAGAGAGCGAGAGAGACAGACAGAGAGAGAGCGAGAGAGACAGACAGAGAGAGAGAGAGAGAGAGAGAGAGAGAGAGAGAGAGAGAGAGAGAGAGAGAGAGAGAGAGAGAGACAGACAGACACAGAGAAACAGACACAGAGAGACAGAGAAACAGAGACAGAGAGAGAGAGAGAGAGAGAGAGAGAGAGATAGATAGAGAAAGATAGAAAGAGAGAGAGACAGAGAGAGACAGACACAGAGAGACAGACACAGAGAGACAGAGAAACAGAGACAGAGAGAGAGAGAACGAGAGAGAGAAGGGGAGAGAATAGAGTGAAAGAAAGGGAGAGAAAGAGATGGGGGAAGAGCGTGAGAGGCGTGAGAGAGAGAGGCGGGAGAGACGTGGTAGAGGGAGAGAGAGAGAGAGAGAGAGAGAGAGAGAGAGAGAGAGGCGGGAGAGAGGTAGTAGAGGGAGGGAGAGAGAGAGAGAGAGATGGGGGAAGAGAGAGAGAGGCGTGAGTGAGAGAGGCGGGAGAGAGGTGGTAGAGGGAGAGCGAGAGGTGTGAGAGAGGTGGTAGAGGGAGAGAGAGAGAGAGAGAAAGAGAGGCGGGAGAGAGGTGGTAGAGGGAGAGAGAGAGAGAGAGATGGGGGAAGAGAGAGAGAGGCGTGAGTGAGAGAGGCGGGAGAGAGGTGGTAGAGGGAGAGCGAGAGGTGGGAGAGAGGTGGTAGAGGGAGAGAGAGAGAGAAGTGGTAGAGGGAGAGAGAGAGGCGGGAGAGAGGTGGTAGAGGGAGAGAGAGAGACTTGGTGAAATAAGTGCTTAGGCTGCATGCTGTAACATAGTGGCTCAGTTACCATAAATGTCCAAACTAGTATACTGCTTAGCCTCCAAGCCTTAGAGTAAAGAAATGTACTGAGCAGAAGTATGAGCCATTCTACTGTGGATATGGAACGTAGCCTGTGTTCTAAAATTCTAATATCATAATGAGTAGAGACAGGAGTTTTTTCTGACAGGAAATACTCAGGTCCCTAACCATGAGTTAAATGACATGTTATATTCAAGGTGTGTAAGATGTTTCATGACCACTACCTGTCCCGCTGTGTCTACCAACTGCAGGTGGTATTCTTGTCCGTTTATCGTGATCATCTTGGTGAACGCTGCAGCAAAAGAGAGAAGACACGAGGTAAACGGCACCGACATCTAACAGAGGATTAGCATTAGCATAAAGATTGTCTACATATATAACCAACAGAGGATTAGCATTAGCATAATTATTGTATACATATATAACCAACAGAGGATTAGCATTAGCATAAATATTGTGTATATAGATTATAACTAACAGAGAATTAGCATTAGCATAATGATTATTTGTACATATAACCAACAGAGGATTAGCATTAGCTTAAAGATTGTCTATATAAATTATAACTAACAGAGGATTATCATTAGCATAAAGATTGTCTATATAGATAACTAACAGAGGATTATCATTAGCATAAAGATTGTCTATATAGATAACTAACAGAGGATTTGCGTTAGCATAAAGATTGTTTATATAAATTATAACTCTTGATCCTGTCAAGAAATGTGTCACTGTATCAGACGCTCTGCGCTATCCTACCCAGAGACACTACTGCTACTACTGCTACTACTACTGCTACTACTACTACTACTACTACTACTACTGCTACAGAATACTCATCTATTCAGATTTACCCACTGATACACATATGTTTCTATGGCTGCGTAAAGACATACAGGGCATTTGGAAAGTATTCAGACCCCTTTTCCACATTTTGTTACGTTACAGCCTTATTCTAAAATGGATGAAATTCAGGATTTTCCGTATCAATCTACACACAATGCCCCATAATGACATCACAATGCCCCATAATGACATCACAATGCCCCATAATGACATCACAATGCCCCATAATGACAAAGAAAAAACAGGTTTAAAGAAATGTTTGCAAATATTTTTTTATGAATATATATTTACGTAAGTATTCAGACCCGTTGCTATGAGACTCGAAATTGAGCTCAGGTGCATCCCGTTTCCACTGATCGTCCTTGAGATGTTTCTACAGGTCCACAATTGATTGGACATGATTTGGAAAGGCACACACGTGTCTATATAAAGGTCCCACAGTTGACACTGCATGCCAGAGCAAAAACCAAGCCATGAGGTCAAAGGAATTATCCATAAAGATCTGAGACAGGATTGTGTCAAGGCACAGATCTGGGTAAGGGTATCAAACATTTCTGCAGCATTGAAGTTCCCCAAGAACACAGTGACCTCCATCATTCTTAAATGGAACAAGTTTGGAACCACCAAGACTCTTCCTAGACTACCAAGACTACCAAGACTCACCCGGCCAAACTGAGCAATCGGTGAAGAAGGGCCTTGGACAGGGAGGTGACCAAGAACCCGATGGTCACCATGACAGAGCTCCAGAGTTCCTCTTTGAAGATGGGAGAACCTTCCAGAAGGACAAACATCTCTGCAGCACTCCAACAATCAGGCCTTTATGGTAGAGTGGCCAGATGGAAGCCACTCCTCAGTAAAAGTC